>NC_056442.1:12025088-12150088 GCF_018296145.1 Oncorhynchus tshawytscha
AAAGTGAAAAAGAGAGAGACAGACAGACAGACAGACAGACAGACAGACAGACAGACAGACAGACAGACAGACAGACAGACAGACAGACAGACAGACAGACAGACAGACAGACAGACAGACAGACAGACAGACAGACAGACAGACAGACAGGAAGGAAGGAAGGAAGGAAGGAAGGAAGGAAGGAAGGAAGGAAGGAAGGAAGGAAGGAAGGAAGGAAGGAAGGAAGGAAGGAAGGAAGGAAGGAAGGAAGGAAGGAAGGAAGGAAGGAAGGAAGGAAGGAAGGAAGGAAGGAAGGAAGGAAGGAAGGAAGGAAGGAAGGAAGGAAGGAAGGAAGGAAGGAAGGAAGGAAGGAAGGAAGGAAGGAAGGAAGACATTCACTGTTACTACATTTTCTGAGATGATAAATAGGAATAAAAATGTTCAAGGAAGAGTGTGTGAGAGATGAACTTGTACAAATTTATGAAGCAACAATTTTTTGATAAAGTGTCATGCAATATGATCTTCTCAATGTTTAGCACTAGGACATGTCTGAGCCTCCCTCTGGAGACCATAGAAGAAAATCACAGCAGGAAATGAACAGAAAACAAACACTAACAAATCCATCTCTTCCAAATGTAACTCAATTTGATTAAAACATAATTGGCAGGAGCAGCTACAGTAGTCCCCTGTGTGTGTGTGTGTGTGCTTGCGTTCCAATGTGTGTGTGTGTGTGTGTGTGGGTGCATGTGTGGTGTGGTGTGTGTGTGTGTGTGTGTGTGTGTGTGCGTGCGTGCGTACTGTATGGTGTGTGGGGAGGACATTCATAACATCTGTGGTGTAGAACAAACATCCTTGGACGTAGGGAGCTCTGAAAGTGATGTTGTGAGTGTCTGTTTTAGTCATCCTAGAGACAACCGGTATTCCAGAGCCTGGTTTCCACTGTACAGTAAACCCAAGAGTAAAGATGTACAACAACACCTCACTAAACATGTTGCACAGCATGTTCAACAACAGCTACCTTGCAGACATTATGAGACAGCCTGGTTTTCACTTCTTCTCGTTATACGAATAGCTTACGCCTTTCTCAGTGGTGAAGAGTTGTCCTAATACTGCATGGTTCTTGAGGAGATACACTGCGTCTTTTAGGGGAAATATGAATGTGTGTGTGTGTGTGTGCGTATGTGTGTGTTTTGTCGTGCATGCATGTGTGGTGTATAGTAGTTACCTTTAACTTACAGAGTCCGGAGTGGGTTGGTTCACACACCTGGCACACACCATCGTAGATTGTTAGCAACTTAGGCTCACTGTACTGAGAGCCGTCATTGGTCACCTGAGACAGGAAGGAACAACACTGTAACCAACCAATACTCAACACACTCTAGTGCTAACCAGTTTCAGACATTCATATCAATTAGGAGGGCTTCCGTGTCTTGAGCTTGGTATGGATGGTCAAACGGTTTGGTGGTTTAGCTAAGTAAATCATTTAATATGATTTCAGAAGGTTGAAGCTCATATACTGTAAAAAACAAACAACAACATAAAAACAATTTGATATAGGATTTGAAATTCATGCTTATGCACATTTAGACATTTTCACAGCATCCAATACAAATGTACCTCACACTCCTATGGGATGGGTGACTCAAGCTCCCCTAAACCTTGTAGATTAATGGCAGAGCCAGGGCTAAGGTAGGTAATATTGGGCTCATCTTCTAAGCCCACTTACCCAGGCTCACATAATCCACTTCAGCAGACAGACCTGACTTTGGGCTAACCTTGGGGGTGAGGAGAGAGGCCCCACGGCTCTGTCTCCTACATTGAGATTTATGCTAATGTCTTCTAATACGGCAGTAAACAAACAGCGATCCCAAACCACTCAGGGACATGCTGGAACATGATATATAGGCTATAGAGCAGGCAAGGAGAAGGTCAGGAATAGGGAAAAGCAGAAGACTTCAAGTTGACTTTAAAAACAAGTGAGCCATAATCACAGTTTCTTGCAAGGAAACGAGGTGACTTTCCATGCGCTTTGGTAAAATGAACGACGCAACGAATGAACTTTATTGATATAACTATATAATACTGTAAATAACTTTACCTTGACTTCCCAGCGAGCATAGGGTTTGTCATCCACCATAAAGTCTACAGAGTTAATAGTCATCATGCTGTTCAGTGAGGGGACAGAACAGTCTAAAGCCTTGGAGCTCAGGAAGGTAGCTCTGGTCCTCTGCTTCTCTCGCGGAACCCGCTCACCATTCAGGTACTAGAGGAGATAGATCGATAGATCACCATCAGAGCATGTGAATATTGTGTGTCTAATGTGCAATTACAATGTTGATCATGGCTGAACCCCAGTCCTGTAGAGCAGTAGTTTGTTAAGACCTACACAATATCACAGCTTAATTGTGAAACAGACACAAATGACTTATTCGACATTCGTGACACACGGAAAAGTTTTTGCACAAAAAAGAAAAGAAAAGAGTATTGCACAATTTTCATCACAACGCATTTTGTGTGTATTACATGATTTTCTTTCTTCATAACGCATTGGTGTACATTACACAAATTCCATTTTTTTGTGGCTAATGTTAGGTAGTCTAGCTAGGTGGCTAACGTTAGCTAGGCTAGGGGTTAAGGGTTAGGGGTTTAGGGTTTAAGGTTAGTTAGCATGCTAGCTAAGTAGTTAACAGGTTCAATTTAGGAGTTAGGATAAAGGGTTCAGGTTAGAGGAAGGGTTAGCTAACATGCTAAGTAATTGAAAAGTATCTAGAAAGTAGTAAGTAGTTGCAAAGTAGCTAATTAGCAAAAATTGTAAAGTTATCTGTGATCAGATTTGAACACACAACCTTTGGGTTGCAAGACGTTCACGTTATATGCCAACCCATCCTCCCTGACCAACCTCCCTCCTATAATTTCTGTCTTAAGTAACCCACTCTCCTCATCTGTGATTGAAATGCACTCTATACAAAACCGTAAACTGCACACACAAAAAAAATACAGTCCAATAAGCAATTTATGTCTATTTCACAATAATCTGTGATACTGGGTTGGTTAGACAGACCCATTCTCCCACCACCTTCTGCCTATTCACATAGCTGACGTTGGAGTCCTGTTGTAAAACTAGCAGTTTACCAGTCTGTCTGAGGGATGATTATAAGGCCTACTGAAATGAGCCCCCCTCCTATGATAGAAAAAGGGAATCTAGAGCACCATAGTTTTGCTGAACTCTTTCAATGAAAAAATACTGGTTTGGAGAGATTTCAGCATCCTGTCTGCTTTTTCTGTGTTCCCCACTCTGTTGAATGCAGCAACACTTTGGGGTATGTCCTTGTATGAACGTGACGATTGTCTGAGTTATTTCTCTCACCATCAGTCGTGTGAGGTGGCAGCCCAGGTTGGGAGAGTCGATGAAGCCGAGGCCGAAGACCCGGACGCTGCGACAGTCGAACGCTCTGATGTCACACAGACCACTGTTCTCCAGGTCTGTCAACTCCACGGGCTGACCTGAGGAGAGAGGAGAAAGGGATGAGAGGGGAGAGGAGAAGAGAGATAGATCAGAGTTGAGGAAAGACGGAGTGGAATATGTGTAAGCGAGGAAGCGCCAAAACAGAAAGACTCCATATGCAAATCTAGTGCAATTACAAGCCCACTCGCTGACAAACCAAAATGGAAGATTCACCAATTCAAAGGCACTCATATATACATTACGTATGATGTGACAAAATGGCACGTTGTCCATGACTACAACACAGTTAGTACATTCACAGAGACCGTCGCAATAAATACATCACCAGCCAGACACAAAGTCATAGAATTGGGAGGTCATGTTCAAGTACATTGTCATGAAGCAGCACACTGTTTTATATTACCTGCTAGAATGAGTTTAACATTTGGAAAGAGTCCCTTTGACTCTGTCTTCATAAAGTACAGTACTAGTATGTCTGCCTCCTTTGATTCTAGTTTGATTCTACTTTCTACAGAAAACAATGTCATAAGTGATATTAAACTCTTGAAGTCGATGGCATCTGCTTGAATAAGAATGACAACAAACAATCAACACAAAAGAGGAGACAATTCCCCTTCAATGTCCCCTCCTCCCCCTGTGCTCTGGCCCAGGGGGAGACTTGATGCTCGCCTGTGATCAGTTGAGCTATTAGCTGGATTTATTGGCGCGCCCTGCCATATTCCCCTAGGACCCTGATCCCAGATCAGCTACTATAAATCACACAACACACAGAGAGAGGTCACGGATGGATGCCCGGACCGCTACCTGGTGATAAACAGCATCCTACTATCTCCCATCTCTCAATCAGGATCTATGTTCACAAAGCATACCAGAATAGGAGTACTGATCTCGGGTCAGTTTTGTCTTTTACATTATAATTATATGGACCTTTGTGGATGTGAATTAGGATTACTCACTGTATTCAATATTAAAAATAACTTGAGACTGCAGTAGTCTAATGTTGCAGACTTAACAACAAAATGACCAATAAGCTGATGAAATCCAATTTTAAGATAAGATGTTTTGACGCAAAATTATGCCCAATCTCTGAGCAGTTTGCAATTGAATACTCACTGATAGCCAGACTGCAGTCGTAGAAGCTGTGACCAGGATAGCATTGACAACCCCACTCAGTGCACTGGCCATTCCCGTTGCAGAAGTTGGGGCAGCGCAGTGCGGTGAGTACCGTCCCAATGATCCCCTCAACCCCCTCCATCCCAGCCCTGGACTCCCCCAGCTCCAGGACCCTCTGGGTCCGGTTCTCCAATAGCCTCCTCTCACACTCGTTCTCCAGGTAGTGCACCAGAGCCTCCTCCCAGGCCAGGTCATCCTACAACATCAAGTTCAGTAAGTTCAAGTTGAACTGCACTCACATTGCAGTCAATGGAAACTGAAATCCATGAGCATACTGTACAATTGGCTTAACAAAAGGGCAGACAAGACCTATACTAACAAGTTACAAAATCAACAACGGTAGTGTCCGAAATGACACAAGATTTCCTCGCCCTTATGGGCTCTGGTCAAAAGTAGTGAACTATATAAGGAATAGAAGGTCATTTCAGACACAGACACAAACAGAAATACCTTGAGCTGCAGATCCAGGATGCACAGGTCCACTGCCTCATCCAGCCTCCGGCCCAGCAGCCCTCTACACACTGTTCCCACCGTGGAGTTCCCCAGGGCTAGCTGGCACACCTCCAGGGCCTTGACCGAGGTAAGCCCACTCGGGGTGGGCCACACAGGCTGGGCCACTGGTCGCTCTGCAGACAGGTGGTGGTCCTCAGGGAAGAAATAGGCTAAGCTCTCCAGGTCCGCTTGGCTCAGGGACTGTGAGGTGAAGATGGGCTGGAACTCGTACAGCGCCTAATAATGACAATAGTAATAATAGCAATAATGACAATAACAACAACAAAGGGCCATTCAAATAAACTCAAGGACACTATACAACAAGAAAAACCAAAATAGAAGAAAAAAATTCAAAGGGTGAGCACCTGTCTCTTTGTCTTGGGCCTGTTGTCGTCTACGGCAACCAGGAAGTCTCTTCTGAGCTCCCTGTCAACCTCTCTCTCACTCTTATCACCGTGGTCTCCAAACCCACCATAGTCCACCATCTGGGAACTCGGCTGTTTGTGTATCTCCATAGGCAGAGCTGGGCCGTTCAGGATGGACACTCCCTGGTGGTCACTTTGTTCTGGCTCAGAACTCCTAATGTACTCAGTGGTAGTGTCCACCCAGGGGAAGACCGAGGTGTAATCCACGTTGTCATGAGACCGGCACTGGGCCTGGTGCTGGGGTGACGAGGGGTTAAAGTTGTAGTGGCCGGTGTGGCCCGTGGTGAAATGCAGAGACATGCTGTAGCCCTCCTGACACCGACAGAAAGGCCGTAGTTCCTCCACCTCCATTACAGGGGGCATGGTGTCAAATAAGCTCTCCCCCGCGGCTAGCCTGACACGAAGTAGAAACAGAGGGATATGGATCAGACAACGAGCTATCTCATCAGACTCTGAATTAGAGGAAGCCTTGGGGATAACACAGGATTTGATAAAGGATTTCTTTTCTCATGCCAGCTAAAATAGAAAAGGTAACCCAAGGTTATTACGGAACAATTCACTTACAAACTAAATGACAAAAAAGGAAAGGGGTGGGGGAATGTACACTGAACAGTTACCAGCTCAGGGGACCACTCTCAGATCTATATAGAATCATTAATAGTTACCTCCATTCCTCCACAAAGCGTTCTTGTTCAGTGCTCCCATAGGTGGTCCCATCAGGTCCATGGAAGTCGTTGTGACCGTTCCGGTCGAACGTCCCACAGAGTCCCGTGGTACTGCTGTAGTCCACACTGGGAGCTCTGATTGACAGGCTCATCCCCCAATCACTGATGTCCGCCCTTACAAAGGCCCCAGATGGAAAGATCAACTACAAAAGGAATAAGAAGGGATAAAAACGTCTGCTAAATGGCATATATTATTATATATTATAAAAGTAAGAGTTAACTTTTATTACACCCAGACGTCAATTCTAACAGATCTTAATGCAAACTGCATATTATAGAAAGAGTTCACTCATTGTTTTCTTGTGTGGATCAGTGTAGTACATACTGGGACTCATCAAAACAACAACATCAAACTCCAAATCTTTCTATCTGGTGAACTAGTGTTGGACATTACATTACATCAATCGTACAGTGTTGCAGATTGCCCCGAGCAGAAATGTGTTTTCCCATGACTTGTAAAAGTCATTTCATTCAATATTGGGCTCATTGGGCTCACAAACTCACACATCCCCAAAACCTGTCTAGACAGTGAGGGAGGAAACAGCCCATAAAAGTGGTTTTAATGACTTTAGTAAAAAAGCATGAGCTGACGCATACACAAAAATGCTTGTAGAGGTGCTGACTACCTGAGAAATAACTTTACAAACAGATAGAAAGTTGCCTCCTGGGTGGCGCAATGGTCTAGGTCACTGCATCACAGCGCTAGCTGTGCCACCAGAGACCCTGGGTTCGCGCCCAGGCTCTGTCGCAGCCGGCCGCGACCGGGAGGTCCGTGGGGCGACGCAGAATTGGCCTAGCGTCGTCCGGGTTAGGGAGGGTTTGGCCGGTAGGGATATCCTTGTCTCATCGCACACCAGCGACCCCTGTGGCGGGCCGGGCGCAGTGCGCACCAACCAAGGTCGCCAGGTGCACGGTGTTTCCTCTGACACATTGGTGTGGCTGGCTTCTGGGTTAAGAAGCCGTGCGGCTTGGTTGGGTTGTGTATCGGAGGACGCATGGCTTTTGATCTTCGTCTCTCCCGAGCCCGTACGGGAGTTGTAGCGATGAGACAAGATAGTAATTACTAACAATTGGATACCACGAAAAGGGAAGAAAAAGAAAGTCGCACAACCAATATATTCTCCCAACAATTTAATGGGTAAACCTACTTGGTAAAAGTAATCCCGTGAAATGAACCAATACCTACTGTAATTTTCTTCCCCTGGTGAGATTCATGGATCTTGATCCGATACTGACTGGAGACTCTGTTATATCCTCCCAGGTTCTTCAGAGAGAGCTGGGGCCTGGTCTCCTGAAGCTGACCATTACACATGTCCAGCATGACCACCTTAAGGACCACAAAATAAAATAAGTAATTGACTCTATTGTGTTATCCTTATAGTTTTCTACTGTATTTACAAGCTGTATATACACTGCTCAAAAAAATAAAGGGAACACTAAAATAACACATCCTAGATCTGAATGAATGAAATATTCCTATTAAATACTTTTTTCTTTACATAGTTGAATGTGCTGACAACAAAATCACACAAAAATTATCAATGGAAATCAAATTTATCAACCCATGGAGGTCTGGATTTGGAGTCACACTCACAATTAAAGTGGAAAACCACACTACAGGCTGATCCAACTTTGATGTAATGTCCTTAAAACAAGTCAAAATGAGGCTCAGTAGTGTGTGTGGCCTCCATGTGCCTGTATGACCTCCCTACAATGCCTGGGTATGCTCCTGATGAGGTGGCGGATGGTCTCCTGAGGGATCTCCTCCCAGACCTGGACTAAAGCATCCACCAACTCCTGGACAGTCTGTGGTGCAACGTGGCATTGGTGGATGGAGTGAGACATGATGTCCCAGATGTGCTCAATTGGATTCAGGTCTGGGGAACGGGCGGGCCAGTCCATTGCATCAATGCCTTCCTCTTGCAGGAACTGCTGACACACTCCAGCCACATGAGGTCTAGCATTGTCTTGCATTAGCAGGAACCCAGGGTCAACCGCACCAGCATATGGTCTCACAAGGGGTCTGAGGATCTCATCTCGGTACCTAATGGCTGTCAGGCTTCCTCTGGCGAGCACATGGAGGTGCTGTGCGGCCCCCCAAAGAAATGCCACCCCACACCATGACTGACCCACCGCCAAACCGGTCATGCTGGAGGATGTTGCAGGCAGCAGAACGTTCTCCACGGCGCACATTTGTGGCCTGCTGGAGGTCATTTTGCAGGGCTCTGACAGTGCTCCTCCTGCTCCTCCTTGCACAAAGGCGGAGGTAGCGGTCCTGCTGCTGGGTTGTTGCCCTCCTACGGCCTCCTCCACATCTCCTGATCTACTGGCCTGTCTCCTGGTAGCGCCTCCATGCTCTGGACACTACGCTGACAGACACAGCAAACCTTCTTGCCACAGCTCGCATTGATGTTCCATCCTGGATGAGCTGCACTACCTGAGCCACTTGTGTGGGTTGTAGACTCCGCCTCATGCTACCACTAGAGTGAAAGCACCGCCAGTTCAAAAGTGACCAAAACATCAGCCAGGAAGCATAGGAACTGAGAAGTGGTCTGTGGTCACCACCTGCAGAACCACTCCTTTATTGGGGGTGTCTTGCTAATTGCCTATAATTTCCACCTGTTGTCTATTCCATTTGCACAACAGCATGTGAAATGTATTGTCAATCAGTGTTACTTCCTAAGTGGACAGTTTGATCTCACAGAAGTGTGATTGACTTTGAGTTACATTGTGTTGTTTAAGTGTTCCCTTTATTTTTTGAGCAGTGTATATATACACATTTCTTTAACCATAAAAGCGGCAACATATTTTTAGCTTAAAAGCGCCAATTGTGGTCTCTTTTGTTTTATTAACCGATGAAACACAAGTAAACAGTTTAAATTCCCCAAAATAAGCATATATAAAAAAAGTCATAATCAAAATGTGATATTTCAAAATATACGTTTTGAATGTTTTCCATGTTTTAAGAGATACTTTGATAAATTTTATTCATAGCCACTTGCTATGAACATTTGTCTGTTATTCATTCAAAGTGTTTCTGTGGTACTCAGAGGCTGACAAATTGGCGATTGAGCCACCAAAATGGGTGATATCGGTGATATGGGCGCCATCAGACTTTTAGCTCTAACTCTGGAATGCTATGGGCTATCAACTCAGTTCAATTTGCATATCAAAGATGAGACTCTCCAATTGGTATCGAAATATTGAATGAAAGCGCATTTATGTTTTTTTTATACTGGCTGCCACACCCTCCCGGGGTCCAAATCTGGGGTGGCTCCATAGCATAGCAAATCAAATCAAATTTTATTAGTCATATGCGCAGAATACAAAGTAGACCTTACAGTGAAATGCTTACTTACGAGCCCCTAACGAACAGTGCAGTTTAAAAAAATACGGATAAAAAAAAGATACAAGTAAGACGTAATTAAAGAGCAGCAGTAAAAAATAACAATATATATAGGGGGATGCCGGTACAGAGTCAATGTGCGGGGGCACCGGTTAGTTGAGGTAGTATGTACATGTACAGTAGGTAGAGTTAATTAAAGTGACTACGCATAGATGACAACAGAGATTGGCAGTGGTGTGGAGAGGGGAGGGGGAGGGGCAATGCAAATAGTCTGGGTAGCCATTTGACTAGATGTTCAGGAGTCTTATGGCTTGGGGGTAGAAGCTGTTAAGAAGCCTTTTGGACCTAGACTTGGCGCTCCGGTACTGCTTAATGTGTGGTAGCAGAGAGAACAGTCCATAACTAGAGTGGCTGGAGTCTTTGACACATTTTAGGGCCTTCCTCTGACACCACCTAGTAGAGATGTCCTAGATGGCAGGAAGCTTGGCCCCAGTGATGCACTGGGCCATTCGCTCTAACCTCTGTAGTGCCTTGCGGTCGGAGGCTGAGCAGTTGCCATACCAGGCAGTGATGCAACCAGTCAGGATGCTCTCGATGGTGCAGCTGTAGAACCTTTTGAGGATCTGAGGACACATGCCAGATCTTTTCAGTCTCCTGAGGGGGAATAGGTTTTGTCCTGCCCGCTTCACAGCTGTCATGGTGTGCTTGGACCATGTTAGTTTGTTGTTGATGTGGACACCAAGGAACGTGAAGCTCTCAACCTGCTCCACTGCAGCCCCGTCGATGAGAATGAGAATATCTATATCTGTTCAGGGTACATACATCTACCTCTGTGCCAAATTTGGTGCTTTTGTCACAAAGTTTCCTCTTGAGACATTTAAAGCTTAGCCACGCACCACTAGTATAGAAAAGAGGGATTACGTTTCATTCCTCCATTTGACCTCCATTTCACCACTTCTAGGGTTAATTCTCAAATCAATTAAATTAATCTATGAATCATTCATTCAATCAATGAATGATTTCCTCTATCCATCTTGCCTGATCAATGTGTAAATGGGCGTGTTAAACTGTAGTGCTTTGTGTTTGATGTTGTAAATGTGTCATTTGTATTCAACTTCTCGTGCTGCCGTTTTGGCCAGGTCTCTCTTGTAAAATAGATATTTAATCTCAATGAGACAAATAAAAGGTACAAAAATAACAATTGAATCAATCAACCTCGTTTCCCTCCCTGGCCGCTACTCCACAGTTGCAGGACACAGCGTAATGGCGGCTGCCACAGTCCCACTGACGAGCCTGGACCTCGAACGCTCGGTGGAGGCTCTTGTAGAGGAGGAAGGTACCCGTCTGTTGGTTCTCATAGCGTCTGGTGGGGAGAAACAGGTCTTAAAACAGGGGTGATAAATTGGACTGATATCATAGCTGTGATGTTCTTACTTGAAAATACCAAAACAACATATATGTATTGTGCATCTTGCTCGTGAAAATGTCTGTGGCAATTTGTTAGAATTGAACATGTGCATCAAATAAGTTCAACTTAAAGTTATTTTAATGGCAAGTTCAAATAAATGGTAAGACCTAGTTTCCAATAATTATCATAGAAAAAAAAACACTTTTCAATCTAATCAAGCAAAAAGGGTATTTTGATTATGGGATCTAGAGATTGCATAAGCACGACGAAGGTGAAGCAATTATTTAAAAATAATTAGGATTTAAAATGTTCTATCTATTTAGAAGGTTATGGACTGGTCCCCTTTGGACCTGTTCGGTCTGAAAAACATTTGAAACATATTTATCTCTGATTAGTGGGTGTTTTTTGCAAGGTTTTCAAGTATCAGCTTTGAGAGGATAGTTAACAATAATAATTACAGGAAAGAACTTAATCAGTTAGCAGGAGGTGGAGTGGTGATTTAAATAGCTCTTCTTGATCATTAAAATCGGCCAAAACAAGGTAATGTGGGGGAAAATGCATAGTAAATGAGAACAATTTTGAAACACACTGTATTTCAATGTACAAGAAGGTCTATTGGGGGGGGATGTGAAGTCTCCAAGTCTGTATGTAACACGAATATATAATAATAATATATGCCATTTAGCAGATGCTTTTATCCAAAGTGACATAAATCGTAAATCTAAAGTGATTTACATAATGGGTGGTCCTGGGAATCTAACAAGCGACATGCTCTACCAACTGAGCAACAGAGGACACAGCATGCTAACCACCATGCCCCAGTTACCCACCTGCCATCCAACGTAATGATGTGTGGATCAGTCAGAGAGTAGCAGCTTGCAGTGGGAACATCTTGAACTGTGACCTGCAGAGGTATGAGGAACAAAGCTTAGCGTGACCCACTCTGGTCGTGCTGATTAAAGTGTCTGCAACAGCACAGGGCTTTCATGTGCATGTGCGTGTGTGTTAGTGTCTGAAAAACAGGCCAAAATGCTTTCATGTCTCACTGGCTTAAACACTAAACACAGATGTGGCTAGCCTGACTGCATGACTGAATGATGACAAAACAAAGGGGAAGTCGGAGGTTTAGGAGGACACAACAGGTTTTGCTACATGAGTAATGCTAAGACTTAGTTTAAAGGAAAGAGTGGAAGCCCACGTAGAAAAGCAGTGTGAGTGATTTGTCGTTGGTTCATAACAGTCTTCTCTTTAACCATGTAAACACTGTGGTGCTATGTCATGCAGACATTTACTGCAGTTCTGTTAGTGTTATAAGCAGCTGTTCTGAGGCTTACAGCTACATTATCTCTCTCTTGGACCTTGAGTGGGTTGGGCTATAGCCCATCCGGAGGCGGGGTTTGCGAGAAAAAAAAGTGAATTAGAATATTCCAAAATTCTAATTCCATTGTAGTGTTGTAATGTGTTCTAATTATATTTCTATGGGTCTCCCGGTCGGACCTTGAGAGGTGTGGGGCTGTATCCCCTCCAGAGGCGCGGTGCGTCAGAGCGTGGCGTTGCGCTGAGTAGGCTGGGGCGGTTGCCGTCGCGGGTGAAGTCTGTGACGGCGGTGAGGGTGAGGCTGGCCCAGGCACACCCTTGTCTCCGGCTGCAGGCTGCAGTAGGCTGCAGCTCCACCTGGCAGGTAGACAGAGCCATGTTGGGGGCCTCCACGCTGGGATCCAGGCTGTCTGGGAGGGCAACAGGACACGTAACAGTGTCTGGTTAGTAAATACCCCCACAGAGCTGCAAGACAGATAGCCTGAATATGAAATCAACCCCTAGCCCCTAGATCTGAGAAAGGATTGGATGGGTGTAAACAAACAGGAATTAATCACATGTTGAGTCTTTTGGTTTTAAACCCCTCTGGCACTAGTACAGTAAGCACTGGCTCACACAGTGGGGCTCCACAGTGGTCTAAGGCACTGCATCTCAGTGCTAGAGGCGTCACTACAAACCCTGGTTTGATTCCAGGCTGTATAACAACCGGCCGTGATTGGGAGTCCCATAGGGCAGCGCACAAGTGGCCCAGCGTCGTCCGGGTTAGGATTTGGCCAGGCTAGGCTGTCATTGTAAATAAGAACTTGTTCTTAACTGACTTGCCTAGTTAAATAAAGGTTAAAGAAAGAAAGAAAAACAAACACAGAGATGGCATGGTCATGGAAATTAGGCTATTCTAATTCTCACCTGAGTCACGGACACTCAGAGTGAGAGTGACTCCACATGGTCGGCCATGCTCTGTCCCGTAACAAGGGATAGGCACTGTACTGTGGATGGTTACAGCATGCTCTTTTCCGTCCTCCGCAATGTGCAGCACATCTGGAACAAACTGCAGGCAAAGAGAGAGAGAGAGGGAGCGAGAGTACAGACACAGATTCCTGGACAGACTGGGCTCAATGTTCATTTATTTTACAGCACGCGATGCAGTTCAGGAGGAGTTTAATGCTCAACAATGGATTATACACAACTTTGAGGTTGTTCCCAGCTTCAAACACATTCAGAACGATGAGGGTTTTAGTAAATTGCATCAGTCATGATGGTTTACCTTAATTCCAGCATAGAAACTATCACTCTCTTTGGCCAGAGATTGTGTCCGGCTGGAGTTACCCAGTAACGTGGAAACACTGCAGGAGAACTGTAAAAAATAATCCTACGTTAATAATGACACAAGTAGCTACTATCAAGTGTTCACCTGGCAAGTCAGTGACAAAGCTATCTATGACACAAATGAAACACCAATATTTTCCCTCCAAAAAAGCATAAGGTCATAAAAATGGTCTTTCTAATTTGTGTTGGCTTGCATGCGTAATTCATCCAAACATTTCACTGAGTCATGTGGCTTGTAGGCAACATGAGCAATGTGTTAGGGCTGGAGCCGTTGTGTGTTTAACTCCATCCTCAGTAAAGTAGTCACCCCTGATCTAGCCCAGCTGTGACATCAGCATGTGTGGAACAGAGCCTGATGAGTGAGGCCAGGCCTGCTTTGTACTGCACAGCTTGTCATGGATACACACAACGAGCATCGCACGTTGTATCCATCCACACATGGCTTCCAATGGCTAATACAGTAATTGCTATCTGAAGTTTCAAGTTGTATTAGTCGTATACGGGATACACATGGTATTACACTGTCCAATGAAATGCTTACTTGCAGGTTCCTTCTCGACAATGCAACAACAATAAGAAATAAGAAAATATAAGAATACGAACATAAAGTAAATGGCTGAGTAGAATAGAATAAACATTTAAGCATAAGTATAATACAGGAAGGCACAATTTACAGTCCAATATTTACACGTGTATTGGGGAGGGGTGGATTTGGGGGCAACTGTTTAAATAGTGCAGTACTAACAATAGTAAATAACTTTTGGTAGCAGCAGTTGTGATGTGTCTGTAGGATTACAGTTGGAGGTCAGGAGTCTGAACCCTTTGGAGTTGGCACTAGTGTGAGGCAAAGGTGTGTGCTTGCGGTGGTCCTATTCAATGTCTTCCTCCTGTGTGTCACAACACTCCTGCACGGGCCAAATTTCTTAAGCCGCCTTAGGAAGTAGAGGCGCTGTTGCACCCTCTTGACAACAGTGGTGATGTTGTTGGTCCATGTGAATTCATCTGTGGTGTGGACACTGAGGAACTTAAAAATGCTGACTCTCTCTACTGCAGTCCCGTTGATGTGGATAGGGCATGTTCCCTCTGCTTCCTAAAATAAACAATCAACTCCTTTGTTTTGCTGCCGTTGAGGGAGAGGTTGTTTTCCTGGCACCACAATGCCAGGTCACTTACCTCCTATCTAGAGGCTGACTCGTCGTTGTTGGTTTTCAGGCCTACAACCGTGGTGTCATCAGCAAACTTAATGATGGAATTGGGATCATGCAAAGCCATGCCGTCATGGCTGAACAGGGAGTGTAGCAGAGGGCTGAGGACACACCCTTGGGGGGCCCCAGTGTTAGAGTCAGTGTGATGTAGGTGTTGTTGCCAATCCTCACAGCCTGTGGTCTGACTTTCAGGAAGTCCAGGACCCAGTTGCAGAGGGTAGTGTCCAGACCAAGGGCTCTGAGCTTGGTGATGAACTTAGAGGGAACAATAGTGGTGAATGCTGAACTGTAGTCACTGAACAGCATTCTTACATACTTTAGGTGTTCCTCTAGTCCAGATGCCTTAGGGCCGTGTGAATAGCAATGGAAATGGCATCTTCCGTGGATCTGTTGGAGCGGCAGGCAAATTGGAGTGGGTCCAGTGTACCTGGCATGCTGGCCTTGACGTGGGCTGTGACCAGCCTTTCGAAGCACTTTACGATTACAGGGGTTAGTGTGACAGGGTGATAGTCATTTGGCATGTCATCTTGGTTTTCTTGGGCACTGGGACTATGTTGGTCTCCTTGAAGCAAGTGGTGACTACAGCCTGTGACAGGGACAGGTTGAAGATGTCTAATATCTGCGTTAGAAGAAGAGCCTCAATGCCACATAACAATTGCAAAGAAAGCATTTGATGGGAATCATGTGAAAGAGTCCTCGCAACAATTAAAAGTAAGAAAGACCAACCCTAAACTGAGTCTGATGTATTCCTCTACCCTTCCTGACCTCCTTTCTCTTCCCTGACAATCTGACACACCTTCTTCTATTCTTTTTTTCTACATGTTGAACCCCAGTCAGAAAGGTCAAGAGGTCAACAGGATCAATTCATTGGTTAAGCCACCAAAGATGGTCAACCCCCAATCCCCCATCACACAAACGCACACATGTAAGCTCACACACACGCACGTAACACACACACATCCACATACACACGTCTGGTAGGCATTATTACCGTCTCCCCCAGTCTGAAGTGGACTCCGTCCATCTCCACCAATGAGAAGGTCTCCATGATAGAATCTTTCCTGATCTCCACCTTCATATTGGATGCCAGGTGTCGGGCCCAGACCACCATATAGCCCAAGGGGAGTCCCGAGGTCTTCACCCCACTGAAGGTGCATCGCAGGTGGACACTGCTGCCCACCAGCTCTGGGATGATCACAGGCTTGTAGGATAATGCAGGGAGACTTGCTGAGGGATGAACAAGAAGCTGATATCAAGGACCACCCAGACATGATTAAATAAAGAATAAATGTGAATAATATTTCTTTGAGCTTGTTGTGGTTGTTTACCTTTGCATTGCCCATTGACTTCCACCTCACCCGTGGCACATAATTTAGGTCCAAATTCTGATATGACTAAAAACAAGAAAAATACAGTTTTTTTATTTTTATTTCCTCAGTTCCACTATGTACTTAAAGGCTTTAGACCAGAGTGAACAAATAGAGCAGCAGACATATCTTAAGGCTAATAACAAATTCCAAATTCCAGCGAAGCAGTCACCCATACATCCATTCACACCAAACTGACAGTGATTCTGTCATTCTAATTCACCTTTGGCACAATATCCCATACACCCCTGGGTGGGCTGCAGGTAGTACAGGAGAAACTCCCCACAGTTGCGTACTGAGATGGGGATGCGGAAGAGGCAGCAGTCCTTGGTGCTCCCGTGGAAGAACTGCCAGGTGGCACAGGCCGAGAGCTGGCGGACCTCCCCTGGGCGGGGCAATGAGCTATCAGTGAGAGACAGCCACACAGGCGCCTGGGTGCCACATCTGTTCATCTGGAGAGAAGACAATGACCCGTATTTACAAAGCATCTCAGAGTAAGTGCTGATCGAGGATCAGTTTTGCCTTTTAAATTGTAATGGGTATGAGGGGGGACCTGATCCTAGATCAGCATTCCAACTTTGAGATGCTTTGTGAAAAAGCTTCCACCTGTTCTGTAGCTACTCATTATACAGTTTACACTCAACTTTTCACTGTAGAACCCCCCGCAAAAACCAAAAACCAAACACAGCTGTATTGAATGAGATCAGTTGTATGGACTCATTTACATGGAAATGAACCGTGTAATTCATGCCTTGCATTGGTAACTACAGTCGGGATGTTTATGAAGAATAATTTTATAATTCTCATAATACACCACGCTTTAAATATTGGATGCACAACATGTTCCATCAAGAAAACCACTTGATTAAGTACATTATCTCCTGTAGTGGACAACGTAATTAATGAAAATCCCTTGCACTGTGAAGAGTTAATCATAGTTTTGCCTGTATCATTTATGTAAATGGTAAATAAAAGAGGCCCTAAAATGGAGCCTGGTGGAACCACTTTACACACTAGGGGCAAGACGGCATGGTTTAACAGCTTTAGCTTACTTCCACACAGCTGGTGGGCATCTCTGCAGGCTTGTTGTTAATGCTGAAGCGGTACCATCCTGGGGAGAGGGAGTGATCACAGATCAGGTCCTGTATAGCAGTGTTCTGCAGGTCAGTGGAGTCAAAGTCCACGCTGCGATACGGGTTTCTCAACATGCGGTAACCTCCCGGGTAGCACTCTGGAGCTGGGGGAGGCAGAAGGACAAAGTTAGTAAGAAAAGACGTTACATTCACAGGATACATGTTTTTTTTTTTTTTTAAAGATGAACGTATTTGGAATATAGGAGTCTTTCTGGGTAGTCACTGTGATGTCAACCTGGACTGTGGAGGGAGGAAGGGAGGGAGGGATGGAGGAAGGGAGGGTTGGAGGGAGGGAGGGAGTGAGGAAGGTAGGGAGGGTTGGAGGGAGGGAGGGAGGGAGTGAGTGAGCAGGGCATGGTACCAAAAAAAGGTAGCAAAATATGTCATCCCAGTGGCTCTATAACTTCAGTCAGTTCCTTAAAGGGTGGAACTAGAGTTAATTTACTGTAACATTTAGAGGGAGAGATGAGGATGGTATATTCAAACAGGTAAAAATAACACACATTCATTTACCTAATTCCCCTCCTTTCTAAACTCACCCCTGGAGGGTTAGACAATAAAGCCAGCAATCCATGACAGGTTCTGAACATAGCTCTCAGCTGAAGGCTAAAAATGGAGAGAAAATGACTTTAAAGTCAGACCTCTCACATCCTATGTCCATTCAAGTGTCAAAGAACCTGCACCAATATCACACTTCCCTGTCTGTAAATTGAAAATGGGTCAAAACGACTAGGACTTCAGGATATCAGTCAGAGCTATGACAGAGGAATAGGAAGGCTTTACTGCGTTTCTACCTAATGAAGAGCATACTTTGGAAATCCTACCTAGGTGACCATATTATGAAATTTATGTTGAATGATCAATCACAAAACATGGCATGTAGCACATTTCTTACAGTTCCCCCCAATGACGTTACATATTTCGCATCATTTGGATGCAGCAACAGTCTGCCCCCCTGGGCTAATGATGAAGGTTTGTCCTGGGGTGAGAGTTCCCTAGAGACTATTTATAAGGTTACCTCCCTACTGTGCTGTAAACTCTGTTAAAGGCCAATTTGACTAGGTTTACCCAACAGCAACAGCCTCTCCTTTCCTCTCCTCTGGAAAACATGGCTGTTTGGAAAACCTTTGACCTTAGTGCTTGGAGAGAATTAGTTCCCAGACACAGACGAGGTGTAACGCTTCCAGACAAGGTGTGTGTATGCAGAGAGATAGAGGATTTGTAAATACAACACATTTGGACGGCAAGGAAATATAATACACATTTTCAGTGCGGCCCTCTGGACCTTGTTGAAGACTGAATGTGACAAAATGAGTTAGACACCCCTGCTGTATGGAGTAACTTGGTTGGATGGAATTTGGTATTTTATTAGGATCCCCATTAGATATTGCAAAAGTAGCAGCTACTCTTCCTGGGGTCCACACAAAACATGAAACATGACATAATACAGAACATCAATAGACAGCTCAAGGATAGAACCACATATATATTTTTTTTAAAGGCACATGTACTGCAGCCTACATATCAATACATACACACAAACTATCTAGGTCAAATATGGGAGAGGCGTTGTGCCGTGAGGTGTTGCTTTATCTGTTTTTTTAAAACCAGGTTTGCTGTTTATTTGAGCAATATGAGATGGAAGGAAGTTCCATGCAATAAGGGCTCTATATAATACTGTACTTGAATTTGTTTGGGGACTGGGAAAAGACCCATAGTGGCATGTCTGGTAGTGTAAGTGTATGTGTCAGAGCTGTGTGTAAGTTGACTGTGCAAAAATTTTGGGATTTCCAACACATTAACGTTTCTTATAAAATGAAGTAATGCAGTCAGTCTCTTCTCAACTCTTAGTTAAGAGAGACTGGCATGCATAGTATTTATATCAGCCCTCTGATTACAATGAAGAAAAAGTGCCTCTCTCTTCTGTGCCAGTTGCAGCTTAACTAGGTCTTTCCTTGAAGCACTGGACCACATGACTGGACAATAATCAAGATTAGACAAAACTAGAGCCTGCAGAACTTGCTTTTTGGAGTGTGGTGTCAAAAAAATCAGAGCACCTCTTTATTACGGACAGACCTCTCCCCATCTTTGTAACCATTAAATCTATATGTTTTGACCATGACACTTTACAATCTAAGATAATGCCAACTAATTTGGTCTCCTCAACTTGTTCAAAAGCCACAATATTCATTACCAGATTAAGCTGAGGTCTAGAACTTAAGGAATGATTTGTACCAAATACAATGCTCTTAGTTTTAGAGATGTTCAGGACCAGTTTATTACTGGCCACCCATTCCAAAACAGACTGCAACTCTTTGTTAAGGGTTTCTGTGACTTCATTAGCTGTGGTTGCTGATGCATACATGGTTGAATCATCATCATACATGGACACACATGCTTTGTTTAATACCAGTGGCAGGTCATTGGCAAAAATAGAAAAGAGGGCCTAGAGAGCTGCCCTGCGGTACACCACACTTTACATGTTTGACAATAGAGAAGTTTCCATTAAAGAAAACCCTTTGAGTTCTATTAGATAAATAGCTCTGAATCTACAATACGGCAGAGGTTGAAAAGCCATAACACAAAAGCTAAGACTTCATCTAAAATGGCACCCTTTTCCCTACATAGTGCAATACTTTTGACCAGAGCCCTACAGACAAGTGCATTATATAGAGAATAGGGTGCCATTTTAGACACAGAGTGGGTGACACACAACAACAGGCTCCCCATCATGATCTGACCTATGACCCCAACCATGGTGCTGCTAGTGAAAGAATGCTTTGTTGTCTCATGAAGAGATGGCCATCAGAGTCCATTCTCAGGGCAGTTGTTTAGTGGTTTAACTCTCTGGCTACACACACACATGCACAAATGCACACACACATACAGGCACACGCACACATGTGCACACTCACCAACACACACGCCGTGCTGTGGTGAACTGAAGGGTCAGGGCCCATTCTTTGATTTATTTGTTGTGACAACTCTGCTGAAGGAGCAAATTGGATGTGGGAGAGGAGAAACACCAAGGAACTAGTGCTTACTTCCCCTAATGGTATAACTACTAGTCCCCTGCACTGTATAACCCAATTACTCAAAACCTTTGAGTAAACCCGTTGCACTTAAAAGGATACTTCAGAATTTTGGCAATGAGGCCCTTTATTAACTTCCCCAGAGTAAGATGAACTCGTGGATACCATTTTTTATGTCTCTGCGTACAGGCAGTTTGAAGGAAGTTGCTGACTTGCGGTAGTGCAATTGCTAACTAGCGTTAGCATAATTACTGGAAGTCTATGGTATCTGCTAGCAGATACACACATGTCTATGGTATCTGCTAGCAGATACACATATGACTATGGTATCTGCTAGCAGATACACATAGACTTCCAGTCATTGCACTCATGCTAGTTAGCTTTGGCTTGCGAAACTATATCTAATTTCCTTCATACTTGACAGAGACAATTTAATGATATTTACAAGTTCATCTAACTCTGAGGAAGTATATAAAGGGCCTCATTGCCAAAATCCCAAAGTATCCCTTTAATATACAGTGGGGCAAAAAAGTATTTAGTCAGCCACCAATTGTGCAAGTTCTCCCACTTAAAAAGATGAGAGAAGCCTGTGACTTTCATCATAGGTACACTTCAACTGTGACAGACAAAATGAGAAAAGAAATTCCAGAAAATCACATTGTAGGATTTTTAATGAATTTATTTGCAAATTAAGGTGGAAAATAAGTATTTGGTCAAGAACAAAAGTTTATCTTAATACTTTGTTATATACTCTTTGTTGGCATTGACAGAGGTCAAACGTTTTCTGTAAGTCTTCACAAGGTTTTGACACACTGTTGCTGGTATTTTGGCCTATTCCTCCATGCAGATCTCCTCTAGAGCAGTGATGTTTTGGGGCTGTTGCTGGGCAACACGGACTTTCAACTCCCTCCAAAGATTTTCTATGGGGTTGAGATCTGGAGACTGGCTAGGCCACTCCAGGACCTTGAAATACTTCTTACGAAGCCACTCCTTCGTTGCCCGGGAGGTGTGTTTGGGATCATTGTCATGCTGAAAGACCCAGCCACGTTTCTTCTCCAATGCCCTTGCTGATGGAAGGAGGTTTTCACTCAAAATCTCACGATACATGGCCCCATTCATTCTTTCCTTTACATGGATCAGTCGTCCTGGTCCCTTTGCAGAAAAACAGCCCCAAAGCATGATGTTTCCACCCCCATGCTTCAAGGTAGGTATGGTGTTCTTTGGATGCAACTCAGCATTCTTTGTCCTCCAAACACGACGAGTTGAGTTTTTACCAAAATGTTCTATTTTGGTTTCATCTGACCATATGACATTCTCCCAATCTTCTTCTGGATCATCCAAATGCTCTCTAGCAAACTTCAGACGGGCCTGGACATGTACTGGCTTAAGCAGAGGGACACGTCTGGCACTGCAGGATTTAGAGTCCCTTGCGGCGTAGTGTGTTACTGATGGTAGGCTTTGTTTGTGGTTCTGGGATTTTTGCTCACCGTTCTTGTGATCATTTTGACCCCACAGGGTGAGATCTTGCGTGGAGCCCCAGATCGAGGGAGATTATCAGTGGTCTTGTATGTCTTCCATTTCCTAATAATTGCTCCCACAGTTGATTTCTTCAAACCAAGCTGCTTACCTATTGCAGATTCAGTCTTCCAAGCCTGGTGCAGGTCTACAATTTTGTTTCTGGTGTCCTTTGACAGCTCTTTGGTCTTGGCCACAGTGGAGTTTGGAGTGTGACTGTTTGAGGTTGTGGACATGTGTCTTTTATACTGATAACAAGTTCAAACAGGTCCATTAATACAGGTAACGTGTGGAGGACAGAGGAGCCTCTTAAAGAAGAAGTTACAGGTCTGTGAGAGCCAGAAATCCTGCTTGTTTGTAGGTGACCAAATACTTATTTTCCACAATAATTTGCAAATAGATTCATTTAAAAATCCTACAATGTAATTTTCTGGATTTTTTTTCCGCATTTTATCTGTCATTGAAGTGTACCTATGATGAAAATTACAGGCCTCTCTCATCTTTTTAAGTGGGAGAACGTACACAATTGGTGGCTGACTAAATACTTTTTTGCCACACTGTATTGAACTTCAGTCGTCTCAGGCCAGTGGCACAATACGTTAATTTATGGTTAGATCAGAACTTCCGTTATAATAATTGGCCTGTACAGAGAATTAAGTCAAAACCACAAGTCCAAATTAGAGTGAAACCAAATCCAAACTGGCCTCCCTTGGGGGCATTTTGCTGCAGCAGGACAAACCACAGTTCAGGTCAGCTCAATGCTGATTGGCCAATTTTTAATATATTTTTTTTATCAGCTTGAACATTTTGAGTAATGCCCCCACAAAGCCACTTCTCTAATATAATTTCCCAGTGTGCCTTGCCTTTTTGAGTGAATTGTAGAGTTACCACCCATGACTGTATTTGTTAGTGACAGAGACATAGCTGCTGAATTCATTCATTTTCAGTCCTGTGGCCTTCACCAAGTGAGTTCCTAGGCAAATGTTATCATTATAATTAAACTCTATTCAGTATAAATCTCATATGGCCTTATTTTTTACCCTAATACAGTGGCCTGAAACTCATGGTTTATAGGCCACATCAGGCCTGCAAGTAGGGTTGCAAAATTCCAGTAACTTTCCCAAAAATCCCAGATTTTCAAAAAATCCTGGATTAAGGATTTCCAGGAATCTCCCAACCCAAAGTTCTGGAAAACCTCTGAAATTTACCAGAGTTTTGCAACCCTACCTGCAAGTCACATTATGCTGGCTTGCAAAGTGATGTGTAATTCCTATTGGAATCCAGACAGAGTTAAGATATCCAATAGTTAAAATATGTATTCACCCACAAACTGCATTCGTAATGACTGCCAGGGTTAGGAACAGTGTGAGGAGACTACCTAAGCCATTTAAACTGAAACAACCATTTCAGTAACGGGTGCAAAAAAAATCAAACTAAATAGCATGTGTAGCATACGGTTGTTTCATCAATCACTTAATGTCCATGCAAAAACACAGATATTAAATACAATTCACAAAAATCTACCTGCAGTAGCGCATGCTAGGGAAAAAAGTACATTTGTTGTCATAACTTAAAAAAATATCACTACCGCACAAACAATTTAAACAATAATGTTTTTAAAAATTTACTTTGGGTTCAATTTACTAGACGTTTTTGATTAAAAAATGCCTTGGGGCTTACAGTGTTGGGGAGAAAACGTCCAACTCCTAGTCTACAATTGTCTATGTTTAAAATGCCATTCATTACATGTACTGTATGTGCTGTCTGTTCTGTACTGTCCCACATAGGCTACATTTACAACTCTGTATTGACATTGTTTTAATGTTGTATTACTGGTAACATGGTCACAATCCTGTAAAGCTGCCCACGACAAAACTCCTTATGCATATCTACTTATCTACTTGTTGGCTGGTGGTGAGTGACAGGTATGCATGGTTTTAGAACTAGACACCAAGTGACACAGCCACACAACCTCTAATTGTGTCCTCCTCAGCAACTGGCCACAGTGCCAAGTTCTCCAGCAGCTTGCATTTCTAAAACACTTAGGCCTACAGTATTATGCATTATATACAACTTACATTATAGGCCTACTGTAAGGTGTTGAGAAAGAGACCTAAGCAACACAGTGCCAAGTTCTCCAGCTGGTTGTATTTCTAGATCACTTATAACAATAGAGAGTCCAGTGCATCATTATGTAAGGTAATACAGAGCTATACCATACTATACTATGATTGTTTAACAGTATTTAATTTATAAGTAGAACAACAAAAGGCTGGTTTAGGTACCAAGGGAGACATTTGTTCCACCTCCCCCAAAAGCAATCCAGACCGTAACTGTATGTAAGGCTATAATGATTTTCAGCCCTGCTATATTGTCTGCGGATGTGTCCAATAAACTGCTGCTTTCTTACCATATGGTCCATACCGCCATACCACACTGCCTTAAATCTGATGCAGCTGTCTGACAATGGAAAAGTTTGGGAAAATGTTCTGATCCTCTCAAGTCTTATCTGTGAATTTTTGTTATTAAAAAGTATCTGGAGGAGTGAAAGAACACTGACAATACACTTTGTTATATTCCCTGGATCATAAAAAATAATCAAACTGCAAAGCTCTCATCAGTCAACAATTGTGCGCTAAACTAAATTGTGATATCTTCCTTTTTTATTAAGGGCAATAGTCGAGGCATTCACGTCTTACTGTACTTTAAAAAAAAACGTTCTGATTTATTCAACTTACCTAACTGGGCAAGCGCTCTCAACTGCATCAAACAGAGAACCACAATGCGCAGATATCCCGGGACTGACGCCTGTGAGAGGCTGCAAACTACGCAATCCATAGTAGCGGTTCACAATTTCACCGAAGGAAAATATGCCACAAATTTTCACAGATGTTAGATCCCATTTGAGAATCTTCGAAAGTTTTCCAAATGTTCTTGAGTGACGAAATAGTTCTCGTTTAGTTGTTTCGGAGCATCGGTTCAGAACCGTGGCTCCTCAGATTGTATTAAAGGTTGAATCCGTGGGTAGTTTTAGAGCGTTCTTTTCTTTTCAACCAACTTTTCCAATCAAGACGCAACAAGTTGCTCAGTCTTACAAGGAGGAGGGAGGACAGCACATCCCGCCTTCAAGTCTCCATACTACCCCCTGGGGTGTAGGTGGACCCTCTTGAAGAATCCATACTGTAACAATAGTCTTTGGCAAATTCAACTCCTCCTTGACCAACAGGGACAAAAGCCTCACATATTTTTGTGGGATATCTACACTTTTTCGTGAATAGAAAAGTTATTACGGTTATACTATAATATACAAAATTATAATTTACCAATTTATGATGTTAGCTCAATAATCATTCAAATCATGTAAATTGAATCCAGCTTGTTGGTGTGATCTCAAAACTGATTTAGCCCACTGAGCTAAAGCCTAGACATTCGTTCTGGGAACTAACATAAGTCTTGGGAACTATTCCCACATGCTCCTTTTTCCATCTTTTTCCATCCTTTTTCCATCTGATTTAGAATGCTACAGCTATGTTGTTTATTCTCACCCTGACTGACCAGCCAATAACACTGTAATCCCCTAAATGTATGTGAGCAGAATAAGCCCTCTGCCGCCTGGAGAGAGAGATAGGGTCATCGCACTGTCGATGCTGTGCCACAGAATGTGGCTCTGTCCCAATTTAAAGTTATTGCTTTGTCCAGATGCCATCTATTAGACTTGGCTTGCCCTCATTCTAGCCTGCTCTGGAAGTAGAGCTGGGGCTCTGCTGAATGGCATGGCCCTGCTACGGTCCTGCAGTGTCTCTGTATTCTCCCAGCCTCCCCCAGACAGATGCCCTGGATTAATGGTTGGAGACAGTGTCCTGGGGTGGTCTAGGAGTCACTGCGCAGCCAACGAAGCACTCGTATGCCGGTGCCAGGATGGGTTCTGCTGTCCCACACGGTCTCTGTCCAGAAAAGCGTAGAACAAATACAGTATGGAGGGAAAGGGGTTGGAGACATACTGATGGGCAGGTGCCTCCCTCTTCTTCCATCTGCCTCAAATCCGATTCCACAGACAGACTACCATGAGTCTGAAGTTGTGTCCTGGCGGTCTCCCTTAGCCAGATGCTACATGCCCTGTCTTAAGGGTGACGAGCTGGAAGGCAGGTGCCAACTTCCCCTCCTGTCTGCCTCTGGATGACCCAGGCCTGGATGGAAACAGGACGAAAACATGGTTGGACTACCTGAATCAGAATGTATTTTTTTTTGTTGAAATTTGGTTTGTTGGCGCAGTTGTTTAAGGCGTTGTATTGCAGTGCTAGGGGCGTCACTACAGACCCGGTTCGATCCCAGGCTGTGTCACATCCGTCCGCGACCGGGAGACCCATGAGGCGGCGCACAGTTCTTGGCTGACCAGGATGTCCTTGTCCCATCGCGCTTGAGTGACTCCTTTTTTGGTCGCCAGCTGTACTGTGTTTCCTCCAACATATTGGTGTGGCATACCGGCGAAGCGAGCAGTGTGTCAAGAAGCAATGCGGCTTGGAGGGGGACGCATGGCTCTCGAGCTTCGCCTCTCCCGAGTCCATACGGGAGTTGCAAGATTGTAAAATGAAAATGAAAAATGATTGTTTGTTAAGAAATGCGACCCAGGAGCCACCCTCCTATCCGTCTCACCCAGGCCTGGATTCTACAGCTCTACAATGAGTCAGACTATATACCTAACAGCCTATCTACCATGGGTCGTCCCAAATGGCACCCTATTCCCTACATAGTGCACTACTTTTGACCAGGGCACATAGGGCTCTGGTCAAAAGTAGTGCACTATATAGGAAATAAGAGGCCATTTGAGACACAAGCCTTGAGTCAGACATTGTGTATGTGACGCTGATGTGAGCAGGTCATTGGGTCAAAGACGAGATGAAGGCTAATAGAAAGTTTACTGTCCTGGAGCAGGCTTTACTGGGATTGCTGCTAATCTTTACTACTCTTGCTGTATGTGAACTTCACAAGTCTGGTAATACTCACTGCTGCTGTTGTGGAATTGAGTCCGCCAGTGAGGATGGAATAAATGGATTACAAACTTATGTTTTTGAATAATGGGTTAATTGAAGCAGTGTTCAACATGGTCTGATACAGTGGTGGAAAAAGTACCCAATTGTCATACTTGAGAGTAAAAGTAAAGATACCTTTAATAGAAAATGACTCAGGTGAAAGTGAAAATCAACCAGTAAAATACTACTTGAGTAAAAGTCTAAAAGTACTTGGTCTTAAATATACTTAAGTATCAAAAGTAAATAGAATTGCAAAAATATAAGTATCAAAAGTAAACGTATAAATCATTTCACTTATTTTAAGCAAACCAGATGGCACAATTTTCTTGTTTTTTAAATTTACAGATAACCAGGGGCACACACCAACATTCATAATTTACAAACTAAGATTTGTGTTTAGGGAGTCCGCCAGATAAGAGCTAGTAGGGATGACCAGGGATGGTCTCTTGATAAGTGTGTGAATTGGACAATTTTCATGTCTGGCTAAGCAATCAAAATGTAACAAGTAATTTTGGGGTGTCAGAGAAAATGTATGGAGTAAAAAGTACATTATTTTCTTTCGGAATGTAGTGGAGTAAAAGTAAAAGTAGTCAAACATATTATGAGTAAAGTAAAGTACAGATACCCCCCAAAAACTACTTAAGTAGTACTTTAAAGTATTTTTCCTTAAGCACTTTACACCACTGGTCTTATAGTAGGTTATATGGACTTATAGTAAAAGTAAATACTGTTCTTTCAATGACAGACTAATCAGGTGAATTCAAATAAAATACAATAAAGTGTATTTGTCACATACATGTGTTTAGCAGATGTTATTGTGGGTATAGCAAAATGCTTGTGTTTCTAGCTCCATCAGTGCAGTAATATCTAACAAGTAATATCTAACAATTTCACAACACAACACACAATACATACAACTCTAAAGTAAAGGGATGGAATTAAGAATATATAAACATTTGGGTGAGCAGTGTCAGAGCATCATAGTCTAAAATATAGTAGAATATCATAGAATACAAATAAGTAATGCAAAATATGTAAACATTATTAAAAGTGACTAGTGTTCTATATTAAAGTGGCCAGTGATTTCAAGTCTATGTGTATGGGGCAGCAGCCTCTAATGTGCTAGTGATGGTGTTTACCAGTCTGATGGCCTTGAGATATAAGCTGTTTTTCAGTCTCTCGGTCCCAGCGTTGATGCACCTGTACTGACCTCGCCTTCTGAATGATAGTGGGGTGAACAGGCAGTGGCTCGGTTAGTTGTTGTCCTTGATGATCTTTTGACCTTCCTGTGACATCATGTGCTGTAGGTTGTCCTAGAGGGCAGGTAGTTGGGCAGACCGCACCACCCTCTGGAGAGACCTGCGGTTGCGGGAGGTGCAGTTGCCGTACCAGGTGGTGATACAGCCCGACAGGATGCTCTCAATTGTGCATCTGTAAAAGTTTGTGAGGGCTTTAGGTGCCAAGCCAAATTTCAACAGTCGCCTAAGGTTGAAGAGGTGCTGTCGCGCCTTCTTCACCACACTGTCTGTGTGGGTGCACCATTTCAGAATTTGAAGCTTTCCACCTTCTCCAGAGCCCTCACCTCCTCCCTGTACGCTGTCTTGTCATTGTTGGTAATCAGGCCTACTACTGTTGTGTTGTCTGCAAAGTTGATGATTGAGTTGGAGGCGTGTGTGGCCACGTAGTCATGGGTGACCCGGGAGTACAGGAGGGGGCTGAGCACGCATCCTTGTGGGTTGCCCTAGTGTTGAGGATCAGCGAAGTGGAGGTGTTGTTTCCTACCTTCACCACCTGGGGTTGGCCCATCAGGAAGTCCAGGACTCAGTTGAACAGGGCAGGGTACAGACCCAGGGCCTCGAGTTTAATGATGAGCTTGGAGGGATACTATGGTGTTGAATGCTGAGCTATAGTCAATGAACAGCATTCTTACATAGGTATTCCTCTTGTCCAGATGGGATAGGGCAGTGTGCAGTGCAATGGTGATTGCATCATCTGTGGATCTAATGGGGCAGTAAGCAAATTGAAGTGGGTCTAGTGTGTTAGGTAAGGTAGAGATGATATAATCCTTGACTAGTCTCTCAAAGCACATGATGACAGAAGTGAGTGCTACAGGGCGGTAGTCATTTAGTTCAGTTACCTTTGCTTCTTGGGTACAGGAACAATGATGTGGGGACAGCAGATTGGGATAGGGAGAAATTGAATATGTCCGTTAACACTCCAGCCAGCTGGTCAGTGCATGCTCTGAGGATGCGGCTAGGGATGCCGTCTGGGTCGGCAGCCTTGCGAGGGTTAACACGCTTAAATGTCTTACGTCGGCCACGGAGGAGAGACCACAGTCCTTGATAGTGGGCCGTGTCAGTGGCTCTGTGTTATCCTCAAAGTGGGCGAAGAAGGTGTTTAACTTGTCCGGAAGCAAGACATCGTTGCTTCCGGACAACGTCGTTGCTTCCGGACAACGTCGTTGCTTCCGGACAACGTCGTTGCATCCGGACAAAGTCGTTGCTTCCAGACAACGTCGTTGCATCCGGACAACGTCGTTGCTTCCAGACAACGTCGTTGCTTCCGGACAACGTCGTTGCTGCCATCTATCCACATGGCTGATTTTCCCTATGTAGTCCATGATTGCCTGTAGAGGCTGCCACATACGTCCCCGTGTCTGAGCTGTTGAATTGCGACTCCACTTTGTCTCTATACTGTGACTTTTGCCTGTTTGATTGCCTTATGGAGGGGATGATGACACTGTATTCGGCCATATTCTCAGTCACCTTGCCATTGTTAAATATGATGGTTTGTGCTTTCAGTTTTGCGTGAATGCTGCCATCTATCCACGGTATCTGGTTAGCGTAGGTTATAATAGTCACACTGGATACTACATCTCCTATACACTTCCTGATAAACTCACCGTATCAGTGTATTCGTCAATGTTATTCTTAGAGGCTACTCAGAACATATCGCAGTCTGTGTGATCAAAACAATCTTGAAGCGTGGTCCGATTCAGGGGAAAGCTATGATCCCTTATGGATATCACTTGTTAAATCCACTTCAAGTCAACATGGGCCAGCATCCCTGTAGAACGCTTTCGACATCTTGTAGAGTCCATGCCCTGCTCCTAATGTTTGGTAGACTCATTGTACAGCAGTTTTTCAGAAAAACGAAACTATATGAAACTACAATGTAGAAAAAAGTAATAATGAATTACAACCCTTGAATGAGTAGTGTCCAAACTTTTGACTGGTACGGTAAATTACAATATATATATATATATATATATATATATATATATATATATATATATATATATATATATATATATATATATATATATATATATATATATATATATATATATATATATATATATATTATTCAGTATACAGTTGAAGTCGGAAGTTTACATACACTTAGGTTGGAGTCATTAAAACTTGTTTTTCAACCACTACACAAATTTCTTGTTAACAAACTATAGTTTGGCAAGTCGGTTAGGACATCTACTTTGTACCTGTAGATGCATTTCAAGGCCTACCTTGAAGCTCAGTGCCTCTTTGCTTGACATCATGGGAAAATCAAAAGAAATCATCCAAGACCCCAGAAATAAAATTGTCGACTTCCACAAGTCTGGTTCATCCTTGGGAGCAATTTCCAAATGCCTGAAGATACCACATTCATCTGTACAAACAGTAGTTCCCTGTATAAAGTATAAACATCAACATCTCAAGACATCAGTCAGAAAGTTAAAGCTTGGTCGCAAATGGGTCTTCCAAATGGACAATGACACTTCCAAAGTTGTGGCAAAATGGCTTAAGGACAACAAAGTCAAGGTATTGGAGTGGCCATCACAAAGCCCTGATCTCAATCCTATAGAAAATGTGTGGGCAGAACTGAAAATGCATGTGCGAGCAAGGAGGCCTACAAACCTGATTCAGTTACACCAGCTCTGTCAGGGGGAATGGGCCAAAATTCACCCAACTTATTGTGGGAAGCTTGTGGAAGGCTACCCAAAACGTTTGAACCAAGTTAAACAATTTAAAGGCAATGCGACCAAATACTTATTGAGTGTATGTAAACTTCTGACCCACTGGGAATGTGATGAAAGAAATAAAAGCTGAAGTAAATCACTCTCTACTATTATTCTGACATTTCACATTCTTAAAATAAAGTGGTGATCCTAACTGAATTTTTACTAGGATTAAATGTCAGGAATTGTGAAAAACTGAGTTTAAATGTATTTGGCTATGGTGTACGTAAACTTCTGACTTCAACTGTATATTTTGCTTAGAACACTTCTGGGGCCAAATAATATCATCAGTAGGTTGCCGTCTGGGGAACCCTGCTATAGTTCCTAACCACGGATTCTACTGATGTCTAGCTAAAGTCCAATTAGACCCTTGTCTGTCGGATATCCATACATCTCTGAAGATATTGCTTTGGGTTTCCATGAGAAGAAACTTCATAAATTGTTCATCGCAAAGAAGGTGTCTGATTTCCAGCAGATTTCCTCCTGTAGCCTACTGTGTTGGTCTTCCTACCTTATGCCAAAGCTACCTCTCACTGGAATGAGCAACAGAACAAGTAGGTTGTGGCAGGTTTTTACCCAGTGCCCACCCTGTGCCTACTTCCTTTCAAAAAGTGTCAGCTCCTGTAGTGTTCAAAGAAATGAACGTACCCTCCTCATTAGTTCACTTGTGAGGTCCATTCTTGAGTGTTTGTTTAGACAGTTACCTTTCCTGTTACATAGCCTAAGTAGGGGAGACTTGGAAAGTTGTAACACTTTTGGGCTTTCTATGACTTGGTGCTCTCTAATGGTGTATCTTCACTAACTGTGACCTATACAATATTTACAAGCCTTGTCAATTTACACTCCAATTATTACATTATAATAGGGAACTAAAATATCATTGCAAAGAACAAGACTGTAACTGTATTTTACTCACCGTCTGCATGATCTCCCGTGGACAGATTCTGCGCAGCTGACCAAAAGATCTTACTTCTGGGTTAAGATTTTACAGTCTGCATACCAGCAGCCAATTAACACAGCAAGGGCGGATGTTTCCATAATACACTAGAGCGCATTCCTGGAGACGGTCTTCTGAAAGAGGACCGGGAAGCAGAGCAGCATAGCCACCCCATGTGATCTGAGGTGAATAGGATGTTCCACTGAGGCAGATATCGGAGATCTTTTTTTTTTCCATCCTTTTTTTTGTGTGTTTCTTGTATTCCTAAAGGTTATATTCAAGATCATCTTTAAAAGACTGCAACTTTAATTTTAGCTGGCCAGGTTCTGGGTTCCTGAGAATATATTCCAGAGGAGGTTCTGGCTCTGTCTTTTTTAATCCACATTTGTGATCAAAATGAAGTTATAGACTGGAGAGACGTATTCTCAAAACAAGTATTATCACGGCAAAATAGTGATTGTAGGCTTCCTGCTTGGCTGAGGAGAATAGTACTAAGTATAAGGTGTGTTGTGGATGATTTAGAAAAGAGATGTCTTTAGTCTAAATATAGGGCCCATGACAAAACCCAGGTGTTCCTAGCCTTTTAATTCAAACTTTTACGTCCATGTTTGTGTGATAATAGCTTATTTATTTCAGACTGACTAAAAGTAGGTAGGTAAGGTTTTTCATTAAAGAGATACTTTACAAGAAACGTTGAAATATAATTGACCATTTATTGGCAATCATTTTCCTGTCTTCGAACAATACCTCTGTCTCTCCCTCACCCTTCTCTCTATCTCTCATCAGAAGGCAAAATCAATATGTCCTTCAATGCTGATATCTTTTGAAGCCATACACTGTTGTGGCCAAGCATTAGTAATACCATGTTTCATCGCATTACTCAAATCCTTTTTTGTTGCACCTAAACATAGCCGCCAAAAGAAGGAGAAAATGCTGTTAACAAGCCTAATTGGGGATAGACCCGGTCAATGAGAAGTCCTGTATCATCATACTTAACTTCCCTCTCTGTGCCTTTGAAAACGTTGTTCCTCTCCACTGCGGCACTTAAAGTAGTAGCCTACTCACGGTAGTTAAAAGCTAACTTTGCAGGGGAGAAGGCATTATCTAGAAGCCAATTGATGTCCTCTCGCTCCCTGAGAACGACATAGGAGCTCCCGGGCCTAACGTTAGACCTTGAACAATACCAGATGTCACACAGCTTTTTACTGTGAGAAAACATGGGACTGAAGAATGGAATGTCGATAACAGCATTTTGCAACATACTGGATGCCAATTGTGCATGTGTTGTTGTTTTGAGTGATTTACAAAGTGGCATGGGTGGATTGAGAGATGAATCCATGTTGATGGATTTCTTGTTAGTTAGAAAGGAAGGGATGAGCCTATCCATCTATGAGTGACAGTTTTCAAGTAGTGTTGACTCCCGTGAGCGTCACCAACCAATGAAAAGACAATGAAGACATCACTCAAGAGTAGCATTCCATACAGCAATACAGGGCTCCCAGCAAATAAGCTACTTTCAATGTATATTATATAATAAGGTGTCGGCTAGCCATGAGTTTCTCTCACCTTTTCAATCTGGATACTCTGCGTGGCCCTTGGTTAGAGAGGGTGGGGAAAATCACAGGGAGGCTGCCAACACAACCAACCCTCTGCAGTGTGTGCGGGCTGGTGTGCTTTCAGATAAGGAGCAGCTAGTGGAATTAAACCCTGCCTAGTAGAAGACAGAGGAGCTGTGAGACTCATTCCCCGAAGGAAAACACAATCCATGTGCATGTAGAGCCTGAAAATCATTCTGAGCACAAGGATACAGTACATTGAATAGTGGTGCCCCACACAATCTCATGAGTGATCATATCGTTTAAGTCATTTACTTTTCTCCGTTGCTTTTGAAGATATCTGGTCATGGAAACATATCCCAAAACGTGATAATGTACAACCGATCCCTGGTTTTGGTGCTGTGGCTTAACTGAGAAAGATAGGACATTTGCAAGAATGCAGTGACGCAAAACAACTTAGGGGACATATAGTGCCCCCTACTGACCCAACAATTACCACCCCCAAAGACAATCAGCAGGTAAAGGAACAGTCCTGGGCTCAGATGCTACTGTTCTAATAATGAACTTAGCCTGAAGACGCTTTCGGGAAACTGGGCCCAGACATGTTTACTCAGTTGCAATGTTTTTAAGTCTGAGCAAAAGGTTTGCAATCAAATTGGGGAGCCAGAGGCATACAACAATAAATTTTTATATAAAAACAGCAACACAATATATGTATATAGATGAGCAGTAGTGTACTTGAAAGGTCAAGAAACCCCCCATTTATTACATAGCGATGCACTGTACAGTTTTGTATAAAAGTACGACGCCTAATATCTTGTCAGAAAATACAAGCCAAACTGGACATATATAAATCATATATAAAATTATAAAACGTCTGTTACATCTTTTCATCGCCATTTGAGAAGGTAAATACTGTATACATGAATGTAGGCTGTGACACCATAGTCACTTTCTTTTTGTTGTCCTATCCTTGCGACACATTGATTAGCAATTGATTAGTGATCAGCTGGTAACAGTTGCGAGCTCAAAGCATCATAGCAGGTACTACTTTCTTTGAAGGAAAGCATTGAAGGGAAGGTCATTTTCAGGTGCTGTTTTTCAGTGCAATGCAAAAGATACACATCGCAGTGTTGCCTGATGATGCCTCGGACATAACATGAAAACAGAACATTCTAGTGTGATATGGACATATAAAAAAATCCTTCTTTTCATTTTGTACATTTTATACAGCTCATATAAAACATTATCCCAATAGCGTACTGTAAAAGGCTATGCAACTGTCTCTCGTATAGTTGCCTCCAGTTTCTTTGGGATTGGCTCTCTCCTCTCTTCAATATTGATGACGGGCTTCCGACAGTTCTGTCCCTGATCAAGGTATAACTTAGAGTATATTGGGTTGGAGTAGTTCATGGCCTGGAGGGGAAAAAGCACAAAAACCCAAGGAGAGTATTACTTTTACACTAAACATGGCCCGGATGAGCTAATAACCATTTCATAGGCCAGCATGATTTCAATTAGATTCATTATTTATTAAAGTATCTCGTATCTTTCAGATGCCCAGCCTATTTGTGTATAAACAACAATTGACAGTGTTAATGTGAATAAAGTATTTTGCAATAAGTCCAGAGCCTATTGTTGCTTAACAAGGCAAGACAAGGACACTGTCGCTGACATCCCACCAGGTGACTGTAGACAAGCTCTAGCCATGTGGAACACCAGCAGATGGTTTCTTTCAATTATACTTCAACTGGGTGGTTCGAGCCCTGAATGCTGATTGCCTGACAGCAGTGGTATACCAGACCATATACCATGGGTATGACAAAACATGTATTATTACTGCACTAATTCCGTTGGTAATCAGTTTATAACAGCAATAAGGCACCTCAGGGGTTTGTGGTATACGGTCTACATACAGTACCACACCCCATCGGGCCATATTGCTTAATTATAACACATATTACACACATTCTGGAGGAAGCCTTTACTGTAGCTTTCATGAATACAACATAAGATCCTGGATTGTCTCATAAACCCTACTAGGAACCAAATGGCCTTGGCTTTGTATCAATATACAGTAGGCTTTTATACAGCATCTCTCCCAGAGAGGACAGTAAATTCACAAGGAGTTTACCTGTCCAGGAAGGATCTCCTTAGGGAGATGATGTACTCTGTCAGGGTGAACTGACAGAGTGTGCAGGTGGCTAGACCTCACACCAACACACCAACCCTACAACACATAATGACCACATTAACATCACACACCAACACACCAACCCTACAACACATAATGACCACATTAACATCACACACCAACACAACCATTACAGTTTAACCTTCCAGAATAGAATACAATAAATCTTTGCCTATTGGCTACATGCCAATATCCACACTGGCACAACACTGAATCAATGTATTGGGCATGCATTCTATGTAGCACGCTAGTGTGGGTATTGCGTAGCCCTTGTTAGTAACTCAGGGAAAAGAGAGGATACAGGAGTAAGCATTTCCAGACCTTGTGTGGGTCCAGGGTGAAGCTTGGCTGAAGGTGATTCCCAGCATCAGAGTGATTGTCGTGGTCCACCTCATACATGTTGTACGAGGGGTTACCGATCTCTACATTTAGCCCACCATTCACCATGGGCTGCCGCTGGACTATTTTCCCCCTGTAAATCATAACATTGATGGCGGTTAGGAGAGCATTATAAACCTTCATGACTGCTTACTACGTTTAGCCCACCATTCACCATGGGCTGCCGCTGGACTATTTTCCCCCTGTAAATCATAACATTGATGGCGGTTAGGAGAGCATTATAAACCTTCATGACTGCTTACTACGTTTAGCCCACCATTCACCATGGGCTGCCGCTGGACTATTTTCCCCCTGTAAATCATAACATTGATGGAGGTTAGGAGAGCATTATAAACCGTCATGACTGCTTACTACGATGCGCATGACCATTAATCACACAACAGAACATGTACAGTGCCTTCGGAAAGTATTCGGACCTCTTGACTTTTTTCTGCATTTTGTTACGTTAGTCTTATTCCACAATGGATTCAATAAATAAAAATCCTCAGAAATCTACACACAATAACCCACAATGACAAAGTGAAAACAAGTTGGTACAAGTATTCAGACCCTTTGCTATGTGACACAAAACTGAGGGCAGGTGCATCCTGTTTCCATTGATCATCCTTGAGATGTTTCTACAACTTGATTGGAGTCCACCTATGGTAATATTCAACTGATTGGACATGATTTGGAAAGGCACACAACCGTCTATATAAGGTCCCACAGTTGACAGTGCATGTCAGAGCAATAACCAAGCCATGAGGTCGTAGAAATTGTGCGTAGATCTCCGAGACAGGATTGTGTCGAGGCACAGATCTGGGGAAGGGTAACAAAACATTTCTGCAGCATTGAAGGTCTCCAAGAACACAGTGGCCTCCATCATTCTTAAATGGAAGAACCACCAAGACTCTTCCTAGAGCTGGCCACCCGGCCAAACTGAGCAATCGGGGGAGAAGGGCCTTGGTCAGGGAGGTGACCAAGAACCCGATGGTCACTCTGACAGAGCTCCAGAGTACCTCTGTGGAGATGGGAGAACCTTCCAGAAGGTCAACCATCTCTGCAGCAATCCACCAATCAGGCCTTTATGGTAGAGTGGCCAGACGGGAGCCAATCCTCAGTAAAAGGCACATGACAGCCCACTTGGAGTTTGTCAAAAGGCACCTAAAGACTCTCAGACCATGAGAAACAAGATTCTCTGGTCTGATGAAACAAAGATTGAACTCTTTGGCCTGAATGCCACGTGTGGAGGAAACCTGGCACCCTCCCTACAATGAAACGTGGTGGTGGCAGCATCATGCTGTGGGGATGTTTTTCAGCAGCAGGGACTGGGAGACTAGTCAGGATCGAGGCAAAGATGAACGTAGCAAAGTACAGAGAGATCCTTGATGATAACCTGCTCCAGAGCGCTCAGGACCTCAGACAGAGGTGAAGGTTCACCTTCCAACAGGACAACGACCCTAAGCACACAGCCAAGACATCACAGGAGAGGCTTCGGGACAAGTCTCTGAATGTCCCTGTGTAGCCCAGCCAGAGTCCGGACTATAACCTGATTGAACAACTCTGGAGAGACCTGAAAATAGATGTGCAGCAACACTCCCAAAGTGTTCCAAGCTTGTAGCGTCATACCAAAGAAGACTTGAGGCTTTAATCGCTGCCAAAGGTGCTTCAACAATGTTCTGAGTAAAGGGTCTGAATACTTAAATAAATGTGATATTTCAGTTTTACATTATTTTTAATTGAATTAGCAAACACTTCTAAAAACCTGTTTTTGCTTCATCAAAATCAAATCAAATTTATTTATATAGCCCTTCGTACATCAGCTGATATCTCAAAGTGCTGTACAGAAACCCAGCCTAAAACCCCAAACAGCAAGCAATGCAGGTGTAGAAGCACGGTGGCTAGGAAAAACTCCCTAGAAAGGCCAAAACCTAGGAAGAAACCTAGAGAGGAACCAGGCTATGTGGGGTGGCCAGTCCTCTTCTGGCTGTGCCGGGTGGAGATTATAACAGAACATGGCCAAGATGTTCAAATGTTCATAAATGACCAGCATGGTCGAATAATAATAAGGCAGAACAGTTGAAACTGGAGCAGCAGCACAGTCAGGTGGAAGTTGAAACTGGAGCAGCAGCATGGCCAGGTGGACTGGGGACAGCAAGGAGTCATCATGTCAGGTAGTCCTGGGGCATGGTCCTAGGGCTCAGGTCAGTTGAAACTGGAACAGCAGCATGGCCAGGTGGACTGGGGACAGCAAGGAGTCATCATGTCAGGTAGTCCTGGAGCTCAGGTCCTAGGGCTCGGGTCCTCCGAGAGAGAGAAAGAAAGAGAGAAGGAGAGAATTAGAGAACGCACACTTAGATTCACACAGGACACCGAATAGGACAGGAGAAGTACTCCAGATATAACAAACTGACCCCAGCCCCCCGACACATAAACTACTGCAGCATAAATACTGGAGGCTGAGACAGGAGGGGTCAGGAGACACTGTGGCCCCATCCGAGGTCACCCCGGACAGGGCCAAACAGGAAGGATATAACCCCACCCACTTTGCCAAAGCACAGCCCCCACACCACTAGAGGGATATCTTCAACCACCAACTTACCATCCTGAGACAAGGCTGAGTATAGCCCACAAAGATCTCCGCCACGGCACAACCCAAGGGGGGCGCCAACCCAGACAGGATGACCACAACAGTGAATCAACCCACTCAGGTGACGCACCCCCTCCAGGGACGGCATGAGAGAGCCCCAGTAAGCCAGTGACCCAGCCCCTGTAATAGGGTTAGAGGCAGAGAATCCCAGTGGAAAGAGGGGAACCGGCCAGGCAGAGACAGCAAGGGCGGTTCGTTGCTCCAGAGCCTTTCCGTTCACCTTCCCACTCCTGGGCCAGACTACACTCAATCATATGACCCACTGAAGAGATGAGTCTTCAGTAAAGACTTAAAGGTTGAGACCGAGTTTGCGTCTCTGACATGGGTAGGCAGACCGTTCCATAAAAATGGAGCTCTATAGGAGAAAGCCCTGCCTCCAGCTGTTTGCTTAGAAATTCTAGGGACAATTAGGAGGCCTGCGTCTTGTGACCGTAGCGTACGTGTAGGTATGTACGGCAGGACCAAATCAGAGAGATAGGTAGGAGCAAGCCCATGTAATGCTTTGTAGGTTAGCAGTAAAACCTTGAAATCAGCCCTTGCTTTGACAGGAAGCCAGTGTAGAGAGGCTAGCACTGGAGTAATATGATCAATTTTTTTGGTTCTAGTCAGGATTCTAGCAGCCGTATTTAGCACTAACTGAAGTTTATTTAGTGCTTTATCCGGGTAGCCGGAAAATAGAGCATTGCAGTAGTCTAACCTAGAAGTGACAAAAGCATGGATTAATTTTTCTGCATCATTTTTGGACAGAAAGTTTCTGATTTTTGCAATGTTACGTAGATGGAAAAAAGATGTCCTTGAAATGGTCTTGATATGTTCTTCAAAAGAGAGATCAGGGTCCAGAGTAACGCCGAGGTCCTTCACAGTTTTATTTGAGACGACTGTACAACCATTAAGATTAATTGTCAGATTCAACAGAATATCTCTTTGTTTCTTGGGACCTAGAACAAGCATCTCTGTTTTGTCCGAGTTTAATAGTAGAAAGTTTGCAGCCATCCACTTCCTTATGTCTGAAACACATGCTTCTAGCGAGGGCAATTTTGGGGCTTCACCATGTTTCATTGAAATGTACAGCTGTGTGTCATCCGCATAGCAGTGAAAGTTTACATTATGTTTTCGAATAACATCCCCAAGAGGTAAAATATATAGTGAGAACAATAGTGGTCCTAAAACGGAACCTTGAGGAACACCGAAATTTACAGTTGATTTGTCAGAGGACAAACCATTCACAGAGACAAACTGATATCTTTCCGACAGATAAGATCTAAACCAGGCCAGAACTTGTCCGTGTAGACCAATTTGGGTTTCCAATCTCTCCAAAAGAATGTGGTGATCGATGGTATCAAAAGCGGCACTAAGGTCTAGGAGCACGAGGACAGATGCAGAGCCTCGGTCCGATGCCATTAAAATGTCATTTACCACCTTCACAAGTGCCGTCTCAGTGCTATGATGGGGTCTAAAACCAGACTGAAGCATTTCGTATACATTGTTTGTCTTCAGGAAGGCAGTGAGTTGCTGAGCAACAGCCTTCTCTAAAATTTTTGAGAGGAATGGAAGATTCGATATAGGCCGATAGTTTTTTATATTTTCTGGGTCAAGGTTTGGCTTTTTCAAGAGAGGCTTTATTACTGCCACTTTTAGTGAGTTTGGTACACATCCAGTGGATAGAGAGCCGTTTATTATGTTCAACATAGGAGGGCCAAGCACAGGAAGCAGCTCTTTCAGTAGTTTAGTTGGAATAGGGTCCAGTATGCAGCTTGAAGGTTTAGAGGCCATGATTATTTTCATCATTGTGTCAAGAGATATAGTACTAAAACACTTGAGCGTCTCTCTTGATCCTAGGTCCTGGCAGAGTTGTGCAGACTCAGGACAACTGAGGTTTGGAGGAATACGCAGGTTTAAAGAAGAGTCCGTAATTTGCTTTCTAATAATCATAATCTTTTCCTCAAAGAAGTTCATGAATTTATCACTGCTAAAGTGAAAGTCATCCTCTCTTGGGGAATGCTGCTTTTTAGTTAGCTTTGCGACAGTATCAAAAAGGAATTTCGGATTGTTCTTATTTTCCTCAATTAAGTTAGAAAAATAGGATGATCGAGCAGCAGTAAGGGCTCTTCGGTACTGCACGGTACTGTCTTTCCAAGCTAGTCGGAAGACTTCCAGTTTGGTGTGGCGCCATTTCCGTTCCAATTTTCTGGAAGCTTGCTTCAGAGCTCGGGTATTTTCTGTGTACCAGGGAGCTAGTTTCTTATGAGAATTTTTTTTAGTTTTTAGGGGTGCAACTGCATCTAGGGTATTGCGCAAGGTTAAATTGAGATCCTCAGTTAGGTGGTTAACTGATTTTTGTCCTCTGGCGTCCTTGGGTAGGCAGAGGGAGTCTGGAAGGGCATCAAGGAATCTTTGTGTTGTCTGTGAATTTATAGCACGACTTTTGATGTTCCTTGGTTGGGGTCTGAGCAGATTATTTGTTGCAATTGCAAACGTAATAAAATGGTGGTCCGATAGTCCAGGATTATGAGGAAAAACATTAAGATCCACCACATTTATTCCATGGGACAAAACTAGGTCCAGCGTATGACTGTGACAGTGAGTGGGTCCAGAGACATGTTGGACAAAACCCACTGAGTCGATGATGGCTCCGAAAGCCTTTTGGAGTGGGTCTGTGGACTTTTCCATGTGAATATTAAAGTCACCAAAGATTAGAATATTATCTGCTATGACTACAAGGTCCGATAGGAATTCAGGGAACTCAGTGAGAAACACTGTATATGGCCCAGGAGGCCTGTAAACAGTAGCTATAAAAAGTGATTGAGTAGGCTGCATAGATTTCATGACTAGAAGCTCAAAAGACGAAAACGTCATTTTTTTTTTTTTTGTAAATTGAAATTTGCTATCGTAAATGTTAGCAACCCCTCCGCCTTTGCGGGATGCAAGGGGATATGGTCACTAGTGTAGCCAGGAGGTGAGGCCTCATTTAAAACAGTAAATTCATCAGGCTTAAGCCATGTTTCAGTCAGGCCAATCACATCAAGATTATGATCAGTGATTAGTTCACTGACTATAATTGCCTTTGAAGTAAGGGATCTAACATTAAGTAGCCCTATTTTGAGATGTGAGGTATCATGATCTCTTTCAGTAATGACAGGAATGGAGGTGGTCTTTATCCTAGTGAGATTGCTAAGGCGAACACCGCCATGTTTAGTTTTGCCCAACCTAGGTCGAGGCACAGACACGGTCTCAGACACTTCATCATTTTTGGGTATTGTGTGTAAATTGATGAGGGGGAAAAAAACGACTTAATCAATTTAAGGCTGTAACCTAACAAAACGTAGAAAATGTCAAAGGGTCTGAATACTTTCCGAAGGCACTGTATGTAGTATGAAGTGACTGGGTATCTTTTGGAATCTGTCTACATAGAAGTAAAGACATACCTTTGCTTCCTCTTGCATATGAAAACACCAAAAGCCATGGTAGTGATGAGAATCACCAGCAGAACCAGTGGGACAATGATGGCCATACTTCCTGTAAACACACAGATCAAACTTTTAGAGTTAAACATGTGCAATACGTAACACACTTCCCTCCTCTCTAGTGTGGAACAATACAATATGTTAACATCCAAAAAGCTTCTACATATGGGGACTGCATTTCTATGGCTCTGCTAAAGTTAAAGTCAGTCTATGGAGGTAAAAGGCTCAGTCTGCACAGTTAAGCCTTGAGAGCAAGTCGACAGTGAAATTTCAGACTGCAGACCAAGATGAAATACCAATCTCTGGGAGGGTAGGGTGGTTCAAAGAGTCTGAAAAGGTCTCCAAATCCAATAGCACTTTTAGAAGTGAAAATAGACTGTATTTTTCTTGTAGGATTTTGTGTCTATGTTTGTGTGTGAGAATGTGTGTGTGTCTGTACAGATGCAGGATCTTAATTTGAGCCAGTTTGCTACAACAGGAAATTAATCCTGCAGCAACAGGAAATATGAATTATCACCTGGATTATAATTAATGGACATTTTTGTAGGGGTTTATACATTTTCCGTAGTGGACATCAAACTTTAGAAGCCTTTTTAAACTCAAATACACCACAAGTTTGCACATTCTAAGCAACAAAATAGTGATCAAATTAAGATCTTACATCTGTATGTTTGTGAGAGAGAGCGAGCGAGCAAACAAGCGAGAGAGAGAGAGAGTCTCTTCACAACTCTTTCCAATAACTACTCACCCCCGCTGATGTTGCCAGACAGACTGTTCTTGGGGGCAGGTCTCTCACACTGTGTACCTGACCAATCAGCTGGACACCTAGAAAAGTCGCAATGAGTATGAATAGCTGTCTGTTGGTCAAACCAAATCTCTTTAACAAGAAGGCTATGGTGTACACACACTATAGCCGTCTTAATTAGGGAGGACGGGCTCGTGGTAATGACTGTATCAAATACATCAAACACATGGTTTCCAGGTGTGCCGTTCCGGCCCTTATTATGAGCCGCCCTCCCCTCAGCAGTCTCCTGTGACACGCACACACATCTCTTAATTTCATCTCCTCATTTGGTAAAGTCTCAGGGAACATGCATGCATAATTCATTCCCTCATCGAGTTAAAGAAAATAAGCATAATCTCACACGAAGTCCGCATCCCAAATGGGACCCTTTTCCCTTGATTCTGCACTACTTTTGACCAGGGACCATAGGAATCTGGTCAAAAGTGGCGCACTATGTAAGGAATAGGGTGCCATATGGGACCCATCAAGGTTTGGATGTAATCCAGAGACAATGATCCATTACTACTTTTCTCATTCCCCTCCCTTGCCCAGAGGAGAGTAAGACATGCAATTACGCTATATGTAATCTGACAAGGGGGACCGCATGATGATGAAATGATATTAGCTCATATTAAATAGACTGTAAGCAGCATTTAATCAAACTTTCATTAGAGGGACTGTGGCTCACTGCAGGTACCACATGAATCATAGTCCCGAAGGGCATGACAGCTTGTAGCTGACCTATATAAATCACACCATTGGTTTTTTGGGAATATGCTTAGCTGCAGAAAGTTGTTCTCGATCACTTAGAGACTTCGTTATTGTCCTGTTTTCACTACATGCGTTGAGAGGCTAGGGCAAAGAGAGAAATGTAAGGCGTGTCTGTGCTGTGAATGAGGGAACATGTGTTGTAAGGGGTTCTATTGTACAATATGTTAGACAACAGACAGAAACAGAGGTACTGGTGAGATTCTGAGTCGGGGAGTGATGTTCAGAGTGGACGCTGCTGGATAGTGAGACAGTGAGGGCTGGTCTCGGAAATGGCAGGAGAGGAGGAGGGAAGGAGATGAGGAGAGGAGGAAGGAGGGGAAGGGAGCCAGGGAAGAGAGGAGGGGTAAAAGTCAGACCTACTTGCACTGGGGTTTGTTTAAGGCGGTTAACGTGCAAATCCCTTTATTCTGACAGTAGTTATCACATGGATTGGCCCGCTGGTCACAGCGCTGGTTCAAGAACCCAGGCGTGCAGCTGCAGCACAGAGAAATGATCGCCACATGAACGAATCATATATTGAGGAACACAGAGACAAAGTCTGCATCTGAAATGGCACCCTATTCTTTATATAATGCACTCCTTTTGACCAGGGCCCACATATGGAATAGGGTGCCATTTTGGACACATAGATAAAAGAAGGTAGAGCACAACACATTCTCACAGACCACCAGCTCGGGCCATTGGAGGATACGGAGTATGAAATCGAACAGATGGAGCTAGGCCCTATTTCATCCTAGTGTTTCCATAGGATGTGTGCGTGTTCAGGTGAGAAAGCAAAGCATTATGGAAAGCAATCCATCTAATGTCACGCCAAGTGGGAGCAAAATAGGTTCAACTGCAGGAATAGCCCCAGATTGTTGTTTGAGATCTATAGAATGACTCACACTACTGGTCAAATGTTTTAGAACACCTACTCGTTCAAGGGTTTTTCCTTATTTTTTAAACTAATTTCTACATTGTAGAATAATAGTGAATACATCAAAACTATCAAATAACACATATGGAATCATGTAGTAACCAAAAAAAGTGTTAAACAAATCAAAATATATTTTATATATCAATATATTTTACACTTCAAATAGCCACACTTTGCCTTGATGACAGCTTTGCACACTCTTGGTATTCTCTCAACCAGCTTAATGAGGTAGTCACCTGGAATACATTTCACTTAACAGGTGTGCCTTGATAAAAGTTAATTTGTGGTATTTCTTTCCTTCTTAATGCGTTTGAGCCAATCAGTTGTGTTTTGACAAGGTAAGGGGGTATACAGAAGATAGCCCTATTTGGTAAAATACCAAGTCCATATTATGGCAAGAACGGATCAAATAAGCAAAGAGAAATTACAGTCCATCATTACTTTAAGACATGAAGGTCAGTCAATCCGGAACATTTCAAGAACTTTGAAAGTTTCTTCAAGTGCAGTCTCAAAAAACATCAAGCGCTATGATGGAACTGGCTCTCACGAGGACCGCCACAGGAAAGGAAGAGTTTCCTCTGCTGCAGAGGATAAGTTCAATAGAGTTACCAGTCTCTTGAATGAGCCGTTGCTCATTCAAAGCTGTAGTATTGGAGGCGGTGTTATCTAACAGTATCGAGGCATACTGCTTAAAGCTAGAATCCTTCATTGAAACAATAACAAAGCACACAGCCCATCTCTGTTTTGGTAATAGGCTGAGGGGTGGGCCTGGAGAAATGTAACCACTCTCAAATTGATAGACAGAGCTACGGATGCACGGGCTGGCCGTCCATGATATGCCAATTATAGTTTAACATTGTTTTAAGGATACACAGTGTTTGTTTACATTTACATTGTTTACAAGCATTGGAGTTAAATAAGATTATATTTTGGGTTCTGATGGGTTAGGACAGTTGAACTAAGCTCATGAGGCATTTATACGTTATATTATTCAAGAATCTTTAGGTTTAGTTTAGTTTATTAATTCGACCATTTTACAAAACAAGCACAATTTTTTTTTTGAAAAAAGCCATACATGCACATGAATAAAATCATCGAGGATAACGCACAATAAAGTCTGGGACTTATTTCCATTGTGGTCCTCTTGAATCAATGGGTATATATTATTAATTTGTCTATACAGACTGTATAATACTGAATATGATTAATTCCAAAAGTAAAAAAAAAAAAATGGATGACGCAACTAAGGGTTGATCAACATTGAAAAGCCTCTTGTGAGTGATGCCAGCCCTAGAAACAAACACAACCAAAAGCCTCTGTGTACTTGAATGTAGGAGATCATACAATTTGCAAGAGAGAAAGGAAAACTGAAACCCTTTTCTCTTGGAAAAAAACGTGGAAATAAGCCACCTCTGGGTGAGACCTCATTGTCTTCTACTACGTTCCCATTTTAGTATCCTGGGTCTAATCCCGTCTCTACTACAGTACTCGCTCTGTCTCGCACAGCAAAACCACACAACCACTTTCAATACCACTAATTGTACTGCATCAGTGCTGTGTGTGTGTGTGATACAACTGAAAGCAGAATGAAGACAAAACACAATGGCTGCGTTTACACAGGCAGCCCAATTCAGATCTTTTGCCACTAGTTGATGATGACAACTGACGATGACAACCTACTCAGTTGAAAGAAATATCATCAATAGAAATACAAAAACAATTGTGCTGACTTACTGGCAGAACGGCAGGCTGGTCTCAGGGTCTTGGTGACAGGTTCCTCCGTTGTAACAGTATCCATCACACAGTTGACAGGTGGCTGCCACTCTGCCATTACTGCAGCTGTAAGGACAGGAAAGGAATATGGCAATGACTTCATAAAGTGTTGCAAAGCACATGAATAAACGCATGAATAAAATGACGCAAGGCCTGAACCATGGAGACAGGAGAATGCTGACATGTGGCAGCATCCACAGAAATATAATTACTAGAACGGATATTCCTTTCAAGTGAATGTTCTGTGATGGGTGTCAATCAAATGTTCCATTCTAGTAATTCTATTCGATATCACTTTATTTAGATATCGCTAGAGTATCAGTAACATTTCAACTAAATATCAAATCCCTAAACCCTGTTCTAACCCTAAACTAATCCTTCCTCTAACCCCTGTTCTAACCCCAAACTAATCCTTACTCTAACCCCTGTTCTAACCCCAAACTAAACCTTACTCTTAACCCCTGTTCTAACCCTAAACTAATCCTTACTCTAACCCCTGTTCTAACCCCAAACTAAACCTTACTCTTAACCCCTGTTCTAACCCTAAACTAATCCTTACTCTAACCCCTGTTCTAACCCCAAACTAATCCTTACACTAACCCCTGTTCTAACCCTAAACTAATCCTTACACTAACCCCTGTTCTAACCCTAAACTAATCCTTACTCTAACCCTTGTCTAACCCTAAACTAATCCTTACTCTAACCCCTGTTCTAACCCCAAACTAATCCTTCCTCTAACCCCTGTTCTAACCCTAAACTAATCCTTACTCTAACCCCTGTTCTAACCCTAAACTAATCCATACACTAACCCCTGTTCTAACCCTAAACTAATCCTTCCTCTAACCCCTGTTCTAACCCTAAACTAATCCTTACTCTAACCCTAAACTAATCCTTCCTCTAACCCCTGTTCTAACCCTAAACTAATCCTTACCCTAACCCCTGTTCTAACCCTAAACTAATCCTTACTCTAACCCTAAACTAATCCTTACTCTAACCCCTGATCTAACCCTAAACTAATCCTTACTCTAACCCCTGTTCTAAACCTAAACTAATCCTTACTCTAACCCCTGTTCTAAACCTAAACTAATCCTTCCTCTAACCCCTGTTCTAACCCTAAACTAATCCTTACCCTAACCCCTGTTCTAACCCTAAACTAATCCTTATCCTAACCCATGTTCTAACCCTAAACTAATCCTTACTCTAACCCTAAACTAATCCTTACTCTAACCCCTGATCTAACCCTAAACTAATCCTTACTCTAACCCCTGTTCTAAACCTAAACTAATCCTTACTCTAACCCCTGTTCTAACCCTAAACTAATCCTTACTCTAACCCCTGTTCTAACCCTAAACTAATCCTTACTCTAACCCTAAACTAATCCTTACTCTAACCCCAAACTAATCCTTACTCTAACCCCTGTTCTAACCCTAAACTTATCCTTACTCTAACCCCTGATCTAACCCTAAACTAATCCTTACTCTAACCCCTGTTCTAACCCCAAACTAATCCTTACTCTAACCCCTGTTCTAACCCTAACCTTAGCAAGCAGTTGCTTATCTTTACAGATGGTCATACTGTCTGGACTATCCAAATCAAGCGTGACCTATTCTACTCAGATGATACTCACTTGCAGGACACGTTGTCTGTCTCCAGGTTGACAATACACGGTGCCCCTCGACACTGGAGACATCTGTCCACTTCACACTTCACTCCCTCATATCTGGTTGAACACACACACTCCACGTGGCTCTTGCTCGACAGAGTACAAGCCTTCGAATTGGTACAGTAGTGATGGCAGATATCTGGAACCAAGGTGGAGGTAAACAAGCTCATTTATTTCACGTGTTACGTTCCTGGCCTTCCACTGTATCAATCAGTGCAAAATCTATTTGTTCAACCCTTGATATTGAGCCATTGCAAGCAAGTAGCTTTTGAAGTGAGACTGAATGCAACACGTAATATGGATTGATTGCTTGTCCTAAAACAGGCCAATCTTAGTGTGTGTGTGTGTGTGTGTGTATCTGACTCACGGTGGAGACAACGCTCCCCAGTGTACTCGGCCATACAGCGACACACTGGCTGGTTCCCCCTGCTGACGTCACAGGTGCCCCCATTCAGACAGTAGTTGTCACACACCTTCCTCTCACAGACCGGCCCTGTGAACCCCACAGCACAACGACATGTAGGCCTCCCTAAGAGATTTCGAGAGAGAGAGTGAGAGAGAGAGAGAGGGAGAGAGACATAGATGGATGGAGGTAGGGAGAGAAAGAGAGAGGGAGGGAGGGAAGGAGAGAGAGGGAAATAAGAGAGGAGAGAGAGCGAGAATGAGGAGGAGGGAGGAAGAGAGAGAGAGGGGGGGGGTGTAGTTTGATTTATTTGACAATCTATTGAAATTGGCTCCAAATTCTGTAGCTGATATAAATATAATTACAAGCATGTCCTCTGTCCAACGTCATAATGGAAAAGCAAGCAAACACAAGGCAGATGTGATTTCTCTCACATTTCATATGAGAGATTCAAAACCAATTCCCATCCAAGGTGATGTCCACAAAGAGACCCCCAAGGTCCAATGTTTTCTAAACAGCCATGTCTATTTGCACTGGAAGGATTTGAACTGGTTTCACACTGGTCCTATGACCGCTTGGAGAGCTTACATCTGAAACACAACAATCTGCTGCCCGCTCCTGACTGGGATGAATAGAAACTTACTGTGTGTGTCTGAAGTTCTTCCCCCTGATGTTCCATCTGTCAGCTAAGAGGTAAGTTGTCACTGATGTCGCCATGCCAACACTAACATTGAACTGTTCGTTCACGCCTAAGTATTTGACCACCTCATTTCCTCCCAAAAATGTCATCGGAAGAGTAAGAAAAGAGAAGCTTGATCCATGCCATTTATTTATATCTCCACTCTCAATTATTTATTCTGAAGAGAGAGAAAAAAAACCTTGCTATGCATTTACTGTAACGGAACCTGGACTTTGGGGACTTTAAATGTGTTTTAACAACTGTTCAAAAATAGATAGCAATGCCAGACGTGAAGCGTGCCGTGCATATTCATGGTGGTCCTGACGTCTTCGCTAATGCAATACCAAAGTGGGGCCATACATACTGTATTTTCAGATACATCTATAGCTTACATCTCTCAAGGGTAGTCAAACGAAAGGGTTTTAACTGCACTTTCGTATGGCTCCCTGACACTGGGAAGCACTGGCACAAATGCTCACTAATGTCCCATCCACAACTACACAAAGCAGGAGATTCAAACTCATTCCATGGGGTGTCTGCTGGTTTGAGTTATTTCCATTAGTTTGGTGTCCAATTAAGATCTAGACAACCAGGTGTGGGGAGTTCTTTACTAATCAGTGACCTTAATTGATCCATCTAGTACAGCAGAGGAGTGAATCTGCAGACACTCTGCCCTCCATGGAATACGTTTGACACATGTGACGCAGAGCGATAGTTATTTAGAAGCAGATTATCAATCATGAAGCCAGAAGTTGTCACAGCAGAACTGGCATCTGTGGGAAGGATCTCATTGGCTGACAGTACAGGGGCCTTGGTCCCAACCAGGTCCCAACGCTCATTTCCCATAGTCACGGATGGATGAGCGCCCTCTCCTGTCCTGGAGGTCCCAGCGGAAGAGCAGGGAGCACACACACACACACACACACACACACACACACACACACACACACACACACACACACACACACACACACACACACACACACACAGCAGAAGAGGCTTACCTATGGAAGAGCCTGAGCATGTGCCCCCGTTCTGACAGTAGTCTTTACAGTGGTCGACTTCACAGCGCTCCCCGGAGAAATTTGGCCAGCAGTAACATCGCAGCTCCCCCTTCTCGTTGGTGATGCATCGCCCTCCGTTCTCGCAGGCAGGGTGACACATTTCTCCTGAAAGCAAATGATGTAGGCCCACGTGTTAAGATTAAAACCATGGCAACCTTGACCTGCTCCCATTAATATCTAACGAGTAGATTAATCCACCTTTCTAAAAGGCTGGAACTCAAATGGGCTGTACTGACTGTTCTATGCAGGACTGCTTGCATGGTACCTTCACTTTCACTCCAATTTACTCAGCATAGGAAAGATATATATGAAAGATCCAGTCTCAGTTGGAGGTGGATCAAATGAAAGTATTGCAGGGTGACCAGGCCTACTGTACTGAGATGTTAGTGTCCCTGCAGCCTACTGTACTGAGATGTTAGTGTCCCTGCAGCCTACTGTACTGAGATGTTAGTGTCCCTGCAGTCTACTGTATTGAGATGTTAGTGTCCCTGCAGTCTACTGTACTGAGATGTTAGTGTCCCTGCAGTCTACTGTATTGAGATGTTAGTGTTCCTGCAGTCTACTGTACTGAGATGTTAGTGTCCCTGCAGTCTACTGTATTGAGATGTTAGTGTCCCTGCAGTCTACTGTACTGAGATGTTAGTGTCCCTGCATTCTACTGTATTGAGATGTTAGTGTTCCTGCAGCCTACTGTACTGAACTGTTAGTGTCCCTGCAGCCTACTGTACTGAACTGTTAGTGTCCCTGCAGCCTACTGTACTGAGATGTTAGTGTTCTTGCAGTCTACTGTACTGAGATGTTAGTGTTCCTGCAGCCTACTGTACTGAGATGATAGTGTCCCTGCAGCCTACTGTACTGAGATGATAGTGTCCCTGCAGCCTACTGTACTGAGATGTTAGTGTCCCTGCAGCCTACTGTACTGAAATGTTAGTGTCCCTGCAGCCTACTGTACTGAGATGTTAGTGTCCCTGCAGCCTACTGTACTGAGATGTTAGTGTCCCTGCAGCCTACTGTATTGAGATGTTAGTGTCCCTGCAGCCTACTGTACTGAAATGTTAGTGTCTCTGCAGCCTACTGTATTGAGATGTTAGTGTCCCTGCAGTCTACTCTTCTGGGATGTTAGTGTCCCTGCAGTCTACTCTTCTGGGATGTTAGTGTCCCTTCTCATTGCATAGCTAGCTGGTTGACAGGAAGGCGTATTATACCGAACACATTGGTGTCTTAATGTACCTGATGTGTTGGTGTCCCTGCAAGTCCTGTTTACTAGCGTGGTCCCCTCAGGACAGAAACAGCTGGCTCCGGCAGGGTTGAGCAGACACAGGAAATCACAGTCCATCCTTAAGCACGGATTGGACACTGACACATCCAATGGGATAAAGGTTAGAAAGCAGGATGTGTGAGTTTGTGGAGTGTAGCACATAGACGACTGTGCTCCGCACCACTGTGTTGTTTGTGGGGACCTGGCTGGTTGCAGTAGGTGTGAAATGCACAGACAGCACACAATACACTATGTAACACAGACAAGAAAATAATGAATATCAAGATGACACACACTAAGAGAAAATCATATTCTGTGCTTATGAAAGGCTCACGCTTTTCAAAGTCAAACATGAGATCCTTTTTTATTGTTTTTAACTGAGAGAGAATAACAGTGTGATCCTCTGGGCTGGAGCTAGGGATAATGATGCATCGGAGAGGGCTTCAACTGGCCCTTAGGAGTGGCATACAGAGGCATGCAGTACGGTTCCCACCAAGCAGATGACCACATTGTCATTCAACTCTCACAGAACACCCGCAGAACCAGACGACAGTAAACAAACAACTGCCAGCAGTCATTGGAGAGAGGGAATAGGAGAGGAAAGGGAGAGGGAGAGGGAGCCAGAGATATTGAGAGAGACAAAGAGAGAGAGAGAGAGAGAGAGAGACAAAAAGAGAGAGACAAAAAGAGATAGAGAGAGAGAGAGAGAGAGAGCGAGAGACACAGACAGACAGACACAAACAGACAGAGTGAGAGTGAGAGAGACAGAAAGAGAGAAAATAGGGAAAGAGAAAGTGATTGATAAAGCCTACCGTCTTGCTGTTTGAATCGATGGAGGACCAAGATAATGGAGGGTCTCTCTACCCCCAGATGGAGCCGTTCCATTGGCCGTTTTCCATACTTATGGACCCGGAAGACATCATTCCTCATCCCGATCCCATAGATATAGTCCTCAAAGATGTCAATCCTTACAGGCTGCGAAAGACCTTGGGACAGAACAAGTGGTAACAACAGTAACACTAGACTAGTACGGGAGAAAATGGGTCCTTCAATAATTCATCTGAATTCCAAATAATATAAAACCATATTTAGCTAAATGTTCTATTGCTCTACCCTCCACCCTTGAAGGGATGAGCCGAGCGCATTTGATAAGAATGACAACAACTTGAGGGAATGGACAACTAAAGAAGATGCAGCCTTCCCTCTCACACCTGTAGAAGGGTTGAAAATGGCAGATTTGGACTCTGATAAGCGCCTACATTGGAAAGAAGTGGCTGTACAGTAACAGTAACATGCCATACAGGCTGTACAGTAACATGCCATACAGGCTGTACAGTAACATGCCATACAGGCTGTACAGTAACAGTAACATGCCATACAGGCTGTACAGTAACATGCCATACAGGCTGTACAGTAACATGCTATACAGGCTGTACAGTAACATGCTACAGGCTGTACAGGCATGCTATACAGGCTGTAAGTAACATGCCATACAGGCTGTACAGTAACATGCCATACAGGCTGTACAGTAACATGCCATACAGGCTGTACAGTAACATGTAACATGCAGTAACATACAGGCTGTACAGTAACATGCCATACAGGCTGTACAGTAACATGCCATACAGGCTGTATAACAGGCTGGCTGTACAGTAACATGCCATACAGGCTGTACAGTAACATGCTATACAGGCTGTACAGTAACATTAACAGGCTGCAGTAACATACAGGCTGTACAGTAACATGCCATACAGGCTGTACAGTAACATGCCATACAGGCTGTAACAGTAACAGGCTGTAAGTAACATGCTATACAGGGCTGTACAGTAACATGCCATACAGGCTGTACAGTAACAGTAACATGCTATACAGGCTGTACAGTAACATGCCATACAGGCTGTACAGTAACATGCTATACAGGCTGTACAGTAACATGCCATACAGGCTGTACAGTAACATGCTATACAGGCTGTACAGTAACATGCTATACAGGCTGTACAGTAACATGCCATACAGGCTGTACAGTAACATGCTATACAGTACATGACCACATCAGAGCTCCGTATGGGGGCTGACTGACAGCCACTCTGAAACTTGAGCACCACACGTCATATTTCACCCCCATCCCTCTCGCTAGCTTTAGCACATTCTTGGCTGTCTGAGCGAGGCAAACGCCATGAGTTAAGATGACTCAATGTAGTTTGAAAGACGAGATGTTGAGGATGATTAAAATACTGCTTTGATGCCAAACACCCGCGAGTCCAAATGCGAGCTCCACATTTCCATATCATAAAACTCATGTAATATACAGAGTCAACGTTTAGGATCACTACGTTAGAGTTACAAGATGACATGGCATCATACCCTGGGTTGTCCTGAATCGATTGAGCCTGTGTTTGTTGCATTGTGAGGCCAATTTGCAGCGGCACATGCATCTCAATGCACTCATGACTCCATTCTATGCGCGCCAAGAAAGCCTAACATTGCACGGTCATATTTTATGATTTAGCTAGTCATGTTGGCAATAGAATAAGCTTTCAACCAGCCATGCCCAACTGACTCAGATTATGATTTATAAAAAGGAACATTTTTTGGATTGAGCAAACAACAGTCATTGTGTAAAGGTGGGGATGCAGGGCTGTGTTCCCAACAAAACAACTACAAGTGTGCTTGCTCTAATTCCTCAACGGCACAGCTAGCAGAGCTCAGAAAAAGTACCTTATAGTTGAAGGCGTTATTTGACTTCATTGAAACTACTTAGGATCTGTGCACACTTTGGAGAGGTGTGTGACCACTTGGAGACACCAGTAAGACCTCTCATTCAAACCCGTCATTTTTTTGTCCTATGTTGCACCTACCCCCAGATTTTCTACCAATATTCTTATCACGTTACTGAATGTATCCAGAGCATTTTCAGATTTAGTTATCAACAAAAATGTAAAATGCACATAAATTCAACAGGGTAATGGATTCAGTCCTGTGTCAGGTGAACTGTTGTGTCATCACATTTAGTCTAATCATTTCCCCATAATCCCCAAACTGTTCCCTTTTAATTGCTACCATGGTTACGCATATGCTCTCCATATTTCTTCCGTTAGGAAACATTTACATTCAGCCCCATCCACATAGGCACATTTCAATGAGTGTAAAGGGTTAAGGACATGCATGTCTTCTGTGTTAGTCAGTGCTTTGCTCACCATGTGTACTGCTCACCACCAGCACAGAGTCCGATCCATCGAATCGAACGCTCCCAATCACAGACAACTCTGTATCAGCCCAGTACAGACGCTGGTTGAAATAATCGATGGCAAGTCCTGTGAAGATTTAAAACATGCTAAGTCGCTCTATGTGAACCGTTGTAAAGTGCAGCCCAACTTTCCTTCTGACAAGTGGTGCTTTCTATCAAAACGTATCACTCGACAGTAAAAGAAACAGGATATTGATTAGAATGGATATGATATGTAGAAAATGAACAGACAAGTACACCGCTCCATACATCCTGCGTGTGGGTGCTTCCTGAAGGTATTGTTATATGTCACAGGACCAGGAGTTCGAGAGCACCTACCACTGGGTCTCCTGAGGTTCTTCTCCACTAAGATTCTCCTCATAGACCCATCCATGGCAGCCTCCTCGATGAGGGAGTGGTCTCCTACCACTGTCCAGTACATCATCCTATAGGAAGTACAGGAAGTAAGTAAAGGAAGAATAGGTAAATATATAGCAGGTAATAAGGACAGGGCAGAGGGCCAGACATAATTTGTTGTGTATCTGCCCAAAGAGAAAATATAGTCCAAAAATGGGCAAATCTGATATGTGGTTGTTTTACCTAGCAACTTTAGTTGATTGCACTAATTGTCAATTGCTAAGAACATCTGCTAAATGACTAACATGTAATTCATGTAAGGATTAACCTTACCCTCGAGCCGGGTTAACAGTGATAGAGTAAGGCTCCCCGGCGATGTCTGTGATGAGACGAGAGCAGTTTGTCCCTCCCAGCTGGCCCACGTTGATGGAATATCTGAGCCTCCTCCAGTGGGCGTTGTAGTAGCTGAACCAATGCATCCTGGAGTGGTCTGTCCAGTAAATGTTGCCGGTCACCCAATCTGCAGATATATCCCTGGGCCTTCTGAAGTCAGGACACTGGAGAAGAAGAATGTGTTTTCACATTTACTGACATGACTTTCATACTCCTTACCTGGAAATTGATTTACAAACTTAGAGCATGGAGGCAAACACACACATTCTCTCTTTCTCTCTCTCTCTCTCTCTGTCAAAATACACTACATGACCAAAGGTATGTGGACATCTGTTTGTCAAACATCTCATTCTAAAATCCTGGCCATTAATATAGAGTTTGTCCCCCCTCCTTGCTGCTATAACAGCCTCCACTCTTCTGGGAAGGTTTTCCACTAGATGTTGGAACGTTGCTGCGGAGACTTGCTTCCATTCAGCCACAAGAGCATTAGTGAGGTTGGGCACTGATGTTGGACAATTAGGCCTGGCTCGTAGCCAGCGTTCCAATTCATCCCAAAGGTGTTGGATTGGGTTGAGGTCAGGGCTCTGTGCACGCCAGTCAAGTTCTTCTACACCGATCTCAACAAAACATTTATTTATGGACCTCGCTTTGTGCACGAGGACATTGTCATGCTGAAACAGAAAAGGGCCTTCCCCATTCTGTTGCCGCAAAGTTGGAAGCACAGAATCGTCTGGGATGTATGCTGTAGCGTTAAGATTTCCCTTCACTGGAACTAAGGGTCCTCGCACGAACCATGAAAAACAGCCCCATACCATTATTCCTCCTTCACCATACTTTACAGTTGGCACTGTGCATTTGGGCAGGTAGCCTCCCCCTGGCATCCGCCAAACCCAGATGTGTCTGTCAGACTGCCAGAGGGTGAAGCGTGATTCATCACTCCAGAGAATGCGTTTCCACTGCACCAGAGTCCAAAGGAGGCGATCTTTACACCACTCCTGCTGACGCTTGGCATTGCGCATGGTGAGACAAACAGTTATTGTGCTGACGTTGGTTCCAGGGGCAGTTTGGAACTCGGTAGTGAGTGTTGCAACCGAGGACAGATGATTTTGACCCACTACGCGCTTCAACACTCGCCGGTCCCGTTCTGTGATGCTTGTGTGGCCTACCACTTTGCGGGTGAGCCGTTGTTGCTCCTAGATGTTTCCACTTCACAATAACTGCATTTACAGTAGACTGGGGCAGCTCTCGGGGGGGAAGAAATTTGACGAACTGACTTGTTAGAAAGGTGGCATCCTACGACAGTAACACGTTTAAAGTCACTGAATTCTTCAGTAAGGCCATTCTACTGCCAATACTTGTCTATGGCGATTGCATGGCTGTGTGCTCGATTTTATACACCGGTCAGCAATGGGTGTGGCTGAAACAGTCAAATACACTCATTTGATGGGGTGTCCACATACTTTTGTGTATATAGTGTAATTACATTTCAAGTGTCAAATCAGTGCTACAGTCCTCTTTAAAGTCATTGGGGGCTCCTGTGTTCTGTCCCCTTCACTCCCTTTCCCAGGGCTCAAATCAAACCAATTAATGTCAGAGATATTGAGTGACTGTTAGATCCTGTTCTGTTCTCATAGGCAGAGCAGTTAAGGAGTATAGAGACCCACTGAGGAAATCGTCTCGCTTTGCTACACTCATGGCTGTCGTATGAGCTACCATCAAAACAAATGTAATATATTCAAGTTTGTCAATGTGCGGGGGTACAGGTTGGCCGAGGTCATTTGTACATGTAGGTAGGGGTAAAGTGACTATCCATAGATAATAAACACAGAGTAGCAGCAGTGTAGAAACAAAGGTGGGTGTGGGTGGGTATCAATATGAATAGTCTAGGTGGCCATTTGATTAATTGTTCAGCAGTCTTGGCTTGGTGGTAGAAACTGTTAAGGAGCTTTTTGGTCCTAGACTTGGCGCTCCGGTACCAATTGCGGTGTGGTAGAAGGGAGAACCGTCTATGACTTGGGTGGCTGGAATCTATGACAATATATTTAAGTTTGCCTGCATGAAAGTCGCCGGCCACTAGGGTCACCTCTTCTGGAGGATCATTTTCCTGTTTGCTTATGGCCTTCTACAGCTCGATGCGGTCTTATTGCCATCATCAGTTTGTGTTAGTAAATAGACGGCTACGGATAATATAGATGAGAACTCTCTTGGTAGATAGTGTGGTACACAACTTAACATGAGGTCTTTTACCCCAGGCGAGCAATACCTCGTGACTTCTTTAATATTTGACATCGCGCACCAGCAGTTATTGACAAATAAGACACACACACACACGCCTCTCGTCTTACCAGACGTAGCTGCTCTGTCATGATAATGTACGGAGAAGCTAGCCAGCTCTATATTATCCATGTCGTTGTTCAGCCACGTCTCGGTGAAATATAAGATAATACAGTTAATGTCCCCGTTGGTAGGATAGTCTTAATCGTAGATCGTCCAGTTTGTTTTCCAATGATTGCACGTTCGTCAATAATACATCTCTATGGGTCCGTGTAGCCTATGTGCGGTCTATAACCAGAACTGATGGCTCGAGAAAAAGATTTTGAATGAAAAGATAGGAAATCTTTACAGATGTTTAGCTTAAAGTATATATGGATAATTAAGCTGCCCATATGATAGCGCAACACTTGTAGACTAGCACAGGAAAGGTTTACATGGCATCCACATATTGTGTCAGCATCCAAGGGACTGCCAAGTCAGGTCTACGGACCGGTCGATCTATCCGGGGTAAACCAGTCTGTCTCCTGGCATACTGGCCTTTTCTATATATTTTTTTTATGTTGGTTAATTTAAATACATTTTAATACTATAGAATTGTATGCATTCACAATTGTAGTCTGCACGATTAATTTGGAGTTTTATGTCATGTTTTTAATTTATGTGTCTGTCTAAACAGTATTTCTATCTCAACTCTTTGCAAAGTGTTTTCAAATGTCTGGCTCTTGGATATATTTACATCTCAAGCTGACTCATGGATAGACTAAACTGTGCCCCCGCACATTGACTCTGTACCAGTATCCCCTGTATATAGCCTCGCTACTGTTATTTTGTTTTAAATATTTTTAAAATATTATTTTTTACTCAACACTTATTTTTCTTAAAACTGCATTGTTGGATGTACAAATTACCTCAACTAACCTGTACCCCCGCACATTCACCTGGTACCGGTAACCCCTGTATATAGCCTCTTTATTGTTATTTTATTGTTAGTTTTCATCATTTTTTACTTTAGTTTATTTGGTAAATATTTTCTTAAGACTTTCTTCAACTGCACTTTTTGTTAAGGGCTTGTAAAGTAAGCATTTCACTGTAAGGTCTACACCTGTTGTATTCGGCGCATGTGACAAATACATTTGTTTTGATTTGATTCGTCTTAACTTGTTTAGAGTACTTACAATGCAAAAATATTGATTTAGGCTACTACAGTAGAGCCATTTGAAAGCCACTGATATCAATAGACTTCAGAACATATTTTATAAGGTAATAGCCTCCTCTAGTGCCCCAAACAAAACCGAAGTAATTAAGAGGAATCTTAATATGAAGGTGGGGGTCTCTGGTGGAGACATTGATGAACAGTATTGTTTTTCCTCTGTTACTATTAATTGCACTACATTATGTTTGTCCGCCATTTACGCACCAAATGCTTTTGATAAATCCTTTTTTGAAGACCTGAAAGTTAAATTGTTAGACTTCCCAGACTCAGTGACCGTCCTTGGGGGAGATTTTAACTTGACTCTAGATCCTACTATTAATATCATCAGTGCTAATATCTTGGCACTCTGGGCACCTTCAAATTATATTAAGACCTTTTTAGATGACATGAACACTGTGGATGCCTGGCCCCTAAGAAATCCTTGTACTAGAGATGATCTTATTTTCTCCCCATCATCAGTCTTTCTCACCTATTGATTATGTCTTCACCTCCCCTGTTTTTCTGAAATGTACATCCCATGCAGAGACTTTAGCTATGCTGTTATCTGACCATTCATTATCAATTTATTTTGAGATTTCTCCAGGATTCACAAGATTTAAGAAATGGTGGTCTGGAATTCTTAAACTACATTTTGACTGGCATTAATGATTTTTTACAGGTTAATGCACAACCAGGGGTAGGCCCACATACATTATGGGAAGTAACAAAGATGGGCAGAGATAACTCTGAGAGTAACTCAGAGATAAAACTGAGAAAAAGATGGTGACTAGTTCTAGGGCAGAATTTATTCATTTGAAAGCGAGACAGAATGACTATGAGAAAACGAATAGACTGAGTAGGTACTTGGCAATGAAACTGAAGTTTCCTAAAGACTATAGGAAGATGTTGTCCTTTTAAATTCCTAGGAACTTCCTTCCCTTTCTCTTAAAAACCTCTTTAGGATCAGTTTTCGCCTAAAATGACATACCCAAATCTAACTGCCTGTAGCTCAGGACCTGAAGCAAGGATATGTATATTCTTGATACCATTTAGAAGGAAACACTTTGTAGTTTGTGGAAATGTGAAATTAATGTAGGAGAATATAACATATTAGATCTGGTAAAATATAATACAAAGAAACAAACAAATGCGTTTGACATTTTTCGTTTTTTGTCCCATCATCTTTGAAATGCAAGAGAAAAGCAATTATATCAGCAGTGTATGTGAAAAGTTTTAGACTGATCCAATGAACCATTACATTACTGTTCAAAATGTTGTATCAAGTCTGCCCAAATGTGTCGAATTGGTCAATTGATACATTTTCAAGTACATAACTATAGAGAACATACAATAAAAAAATGTCAGTTTACACACTCCCAGGAATGTCATAAATTATGGATAATAAGCTTCCCTACAGAAGAGACAGTAACCTTCACACATCTAGATGGGGGGCAGCAGGGGTTCAAACTGTAGAACCAAGTTGCTACATTTGAATATAAAAATGGATTTTATCATACAAGACTACGCTGCATTTTTATCTCTGGGACCCTCAGGATGACAAATCAGAGCAATATTACTGAAGGTAAGTACATTATTTACCTTCAGATGTGAATGTATCAAACCAGTTGCCGTGATAAGTTTTTTTGTTGTTCACTCTCCTCAAACAATAGCCTGGTATTTTTTCAATGTAATAGCTACTGTAAATGGGACAGTGCTGTTAGATTAACAAGAATTTAAGATTTCTGCCCATATAAGACATGGCTATGTCCTGGGAAATGTTCTTGTTACTTACAATGTCATGCTAATCACATTAGCTCAATCGTCACCCGATAGAGGTTAACTTCTTTGGGATAGGGGGCGGTATTTTGATGTCCGGATGAAAAGCGTGCCCAAAGTAAACTGCCTGCTACTCAGGAACAGAAGTTAGGATATGCATGTAATTGGTAGATTTGGATGGAAACCACTCTAAAGTTTCTAAAACTGTTTAAATAATGTCTGTGAGTATAACAGAACTGAAATGGCAGGCGAAACACAGAGGACAAACCATCAAAACCATTTTTTTAGCATACCACTGATTTCAATGCCTGGCACTTTCATAATAGGGCGAAATCGTCTCCTCTTGCAATTCCTAGGGCTTCCACTAGATGTCAATAGTCTTTAGAAAGAGTTTCAGGCTGTTTTTTGGAAAAATGAGGGAGAAGTTGTAGTTATTCTAAGTGGCTCCCATTTTGGCTGTAGTGTTTCCAAGCGCATGGCCGAGAGAGCGCGCTCTTTTTGTTAATCTCCGGTAAAGACAATAACGATTCTCTGTCTTAAATTGTATTGTTTATTTGCGTATTAGGGTACCTAAGAATGGATTATAAATGTTGATTGACTTGTTTGGATAAGTTCATTGGTAACGTTTGGGATTCATTTTGTATGCATTTTGACGGAGAGAAACCGAGTGGATTATTGACTGAAGCGCGCCAGCTAAACTGAGTTTTTATGGATATAAAGAACATTTATAAGAACATTTATAATGTAACTGGAACATTTTGGAGTGCCAACAGAAGAAGATCTTCAAAGGTAAGGCATATATTATATAGCTATTTCTGTCTTTCTTGTCTCAACTCCCTGGTTTAAAATGATTTGTTATGCATTTGTGTGCTGGACACTGTCCTCAGATAATTCCATTGGTTTGCTTTTGCCGTAAAGCCTTTTTGAAATGTGACTCCTTGGCTGGATTAACAACAAGTTAAGCTTTATTTTGATGTATTGCACTCGTGATTTCACAATTTTTTTTATATTTATAGTAATTTAATTTGACTTTGGTGCTCTGCCATTTCACCGGACGTTGGCCAGGTGGGACGCTACCGTCCCACCTATCCATAATTAAGCCATTTTGCCACAACTTTGGAAGTATGCTTTGGGTCATTGTCCATTTGGAAGACCCATTTGCGACCAAGCTTTCACTTCCTGACTGTCTTATTGAAGACTCCCTGGTTGAAGATGTTGCTTCAATATATCCACATAATTTTCCCACCTCATGATACCATCTATTTTGTGAAGAGCACCAGCCCCTCCTGCACCAAATCACCCCCACAACATGATGCTGCCAGCCTCGTGCTTCAAATTTGGGATGGTGTTCTTCGACTTGCAAGCCTCCCCCTTTTTCCTCCAAACATAACGATGGTCATAACGATGGCCAAACAGTTCTATTTTTGTTTCATCAGACCAGAGGACATTTCTCCAAAAAGTACGATCTTTGTCCCCGTGTGCAGTTGCAAACCATAGTCTGGCTTTTATGGTGGTTTTGGAGCAGTGGCTTCTTCCTTGCTGAGAGGCCTTTAAGGTTATGTCGATATAGGAGTTGTTTTACTGTGGATATAGATACTTTTGTACCTGTTTCCTCCAGCATCGTCACAAGGTCCTTTGCTGTGGTTCTGGGATTGATTAACACTTTTCGCACCAAAGTACATTCATTTCTAGGAGAGAGAACATGTCTCCTTCCTGAGCGGTATGACGTCTGTGTGGTCCCATGGTGTTTTTACTTGCGTACTATTGTTTGTACAGATGGACGTGGTACCTTCAGGCATTTGGAAATTGCTCCCAAGGATGAACCAGACTTGTGGAGGTTTCCATTTTTTTTCAGAGGTCTTGGCTGATCTCTTTTGATTTTCCCATGATGTCAAACAAAGAGGCACAGAATTTGAAGGTGGGCCTTGAAATACATCCACAGGTACACCTCTAATTGACTCAAATAATGTCAATTGGCCTATCAGGAGCTTCTAAAGCCATGACATACTGGAATTTTCTGGAATTTTCCAAGCTGTTTCATGGCACAGTCAACTTAGTGTATGTAAACTTCTGACCCATTGGAATTGTGATAATAGTGAATTATAAGTGAAATAATCTGTCTGTAAACAATTGTTGTAAAAATGACTTGTGTCATGCACAAAGTAGATGTCCTAACCGACTTGCCAAAACAATAGTTTGTTAAACAAGAAATTTGTGGAGTGGTTGAAAAACAAGTTTTAATGACTCCAACCTAAGTGTATGTAAACTTCTGACTTCAACTGTATTAGGTCCCACAGTTGACAGTGCATGTCAGAGCAAAAACCAAGCCATGAGGTCAAAGGAATTGTCTGTAGAGCTCCGAGACAGGATTGTTTTGAGTCACAGATCTGGTGAAGGGTACAAAAAAAAGGTCCCCAAGAACACAGTGGCCTCCATCATTCTTAAATGGAAGTAGTTTGGAACCACCAAGACTCTTCCTAGAGCTGGCCACAAGGCCAAACTGAGTAATCGGGGTAGAAGGGCCTTGGGTCAGGGAGGTGACCAAGAACGCGATAGTCACTCTGATAGAGCTCCAGAGTTCCTCTGTTGTGATGGGAGAATCTTCCAGAATGACAACCATCTCTGCAGCACTCAACCAATCAGGCCTTTATGGTAGAGTAGCTAGATGGAAGCCAATCCTCAGTAAAAGGCACATGACAGCCCGCTTGGAGTTTACCAAAAGGCACCTTAAGACTCCCAGACCATGATAAACAAGATTCTCTGGTCTGATTAAACCAAGATTGAACTCTTTGGCCTGAATGCCAAGTGCCATGTCTGGAGGAAACCTGGCACCATCCCTACAGTGAAGCATGGTGGTGGCAGCATGATGCTGTAGGGATGTTTTTCAGCGTCAAGCACTGAGGGACTAGTCTGGATCGAGGGAAAGATGAACGGAGTAAAGTACAGAGAGATCCTTGGTGAAAACCAGAGCGCTCAGGACCTCAGACTTGGGCAAAGGTTCACCTTCCAACAGGACAACAACCCTAAGCACACAGCCAAGAAAACACAGGAGTGGCTTCGGGAAAGTCTCTGAGTGTTCTCGAGTGGCCCAGCCAGATCCCGATCGAACATCTCTGGAGAGACATGAAAATAGCTTGAGAGGATCTGGAGAGAAGAATGGGAGAAACTGCCAGAATACAGATGTGCTAAGCTTGGAGTGTCATACCCAAGAAGAAGTGATACTGTAATCGCTGCCAAAGGTGCTTCAACAAAGTATTGAGTAAAGGGCCTGAATACTTATGTATATGTGATATTTCAGCTTACATAATTTTATACATTTGCAAAAATGTATAAAAACCTGTTTTTGATTTGTCATTATGGGGTATTGTGTGTAGATTGATGAGGATTAAGAACTATTTAATACATTTCAGAATAAATGCTGTTACGTAACTAAAAAAAAGTCAAGGGGTCTAAATTCTTTCTGAATGCACAGTATATCACCCGTACTTGACCTCTAAAGAATTTGGCTCCTTCTCTGGCTATACTGTATGCCTTTAAACCCCACAGCCAAACAAGTCACATTACCCTCTGTACCTATCACTTTAGGGATTTACATAACTGGGCATTTCAATTTGATCCAATTTGAAAGTCATAGTTAATGAGAATTTCAGTGCAACATTCGAGAAAATAAAGCTCTAAGTAGATGGTGTCCATTTTGTGTTACTCTTTATGTGAGCGTTTTGGTTATTCAAATGAATATACTCCCCGGTATTAATTAACTTCCTCCCCCAACTTCATTCTTTAAGGACATAGGAATACACTACCAAAATCATGGGCATTAATATTCTGGGATCCTTATTCTGGGATAAAGCAAAATACTGCCTCATCTTTTATGGGATCGATTGCAAAAAATAGATTGACTGTTTGGTACCAAATTTATTTAATATATATATATATATTTTTTTTTTAAATCTCGGACTCCATACAGTGTTGAAAACCTACAGGACCATAAACCAGGCTACCACTCTTTATTGAAATAATTGAGGTAATGAATGTCCCCAATCTGAGGTGGGCAATTATATGCATATGTTTTGGAGCTGTGTACCAGTGAAGACTCTTTGGGTTTATGTTGTTAATATTATAAATGTTATTCAAGGCAGGAACATACCTGCACATACCATCCCTCCTCTTGCTTGGTTGTAGCCCTAGCATTTCGTTATCTTATCAAGAGAGGCGGATTGTTATGGCTGCAATAACAAGCAGGCAAAAAAAACAATTCTAAGGAATTGGTTTGAACCGGGTATTGCCCTTTACAGATTTTGGTTGCTTATGTACTTGGACATTGCACAGCTGGAAAGAGCCACTGCCAGATTGTGCGGGGCCAAGTCCGAAACTCCGGTCAATTGGTCACATGCTATGTCCCACTTGCAAGAGCTAATTTAACAACAATGTTTGGTCTTGCGGATGGGAGATAGCATTGTCCTTCTCTGTCTTTTTAAACAATCTGTTATCCTATGTGGCTCTGGGTTGGTAGCCTTTGAGAATCAAACGTGAATAGACTGACTGCATTTGTAAACACTGAAACATATGTATTTAATCTGTTTTGTTCTTTTTTATTTGTATGTTTTTTTAAAATTTATATTTTTATATCTTGTTTGTTTCTTTTCCCCCTGTACATATTGGTATGTACATATTGGTATGTTTGGTATCTTGAAACTGTAATTGTCTAGGACTTGCAAGAAAAACAAAATAATTATTGTTCACAACAAAAAAGTAAAGCATCGCCATAGATGAAATGAGAAATTAGTGATCAAATCTGAGTTAGCAAGTAGCCTATATTTGATAGAACGTGAACGGCTCGCCTTGCTCCCTCTGACTGTCAAACAAACTGTGAGAGTTAGAGATTTGTTTCATGAAAGTATCACAAAGTACTATGATGAGTAATATAATGCATTTACTTTCCACAAAGTAATATATTACCTATTCAAGTAACTAATCCCAACACTTAATATGGAACAGATGAATATGTTAAAGCAAACCCAAAAATGTTTAGAGGTGCTGACTGAGGGTAAACTGTATAATAAAGTCACACACTAAATGATGCTCCCAACAATTTAACGGGTACAACTAAATTGTTGGGAGCATATTTAGAGTGTGAATTAACAGATACAAAAACATTCAGATACAGTAATAACAATGATTACATGAAGTAATAACCCTCCGCTAGCCCACTCAAAACCTTTACTTACTATGATTCCGCTATTTGAATTGTTGGGAGCATATTTAGAGTGTGATATACACTCTAAATATGCTCCCAACAATTCAAATAGCGGAATCATAGTAAGTAAAGGTTATGGTCTAATATACCACGGCTTTCAGCCAATCAGCAATCAAGGCTTGAACTACCTAGTTTATAATAAGTAATAACCCTCCACCTCCAGCCCACTCAAACCCTTTACTTACTATGATTCCGCTATTTGACTTAGTGAGACTTCTGTCTACGATGTCTTTGTAAAACATTCCACCAGGGTTAAACTGTGTGGCCCAGACAAACTTGTGTCGGTGAAAAAGAGCATCCATCCCAATGATTTTAGCATTGTCCTCGATGCGAGGATGCAGTTTCTGTCCGTGGCTCTGCTTAAACGGATAGACAAAACTTCGGATTTCAGTGTCATTAGCAACGTAGAGCACTTGATCCTCTGGTCCTGCCCGTCGAGTTCATTAAAGGTAGAAGAAAAAACACAAAGGAAATAATATAAATAAAGAGTGTACATTCCAGACTACACAATTAGCATATTTGAATCAAAACAGATCGTAGAAATCAGAATAATTGTGATGCATCAAGCATAATTAAGTAGAATTTCGATGTGATGTGTGCATATCAAATTGTCATGCATCTGATTATGTACTGTATGTGTAATCAAAATAGTAATGGTAAGCTCCTACCTTTGGTTATACATTCACCATCGATTTCTTTAAAGTTACGGTCACACGTGCATTTGAAGGATCCTTTAGTATTTGTACAGTAGTGAGAGCACATGCCAAACTGAAGGCATTCATTGATCTCTGAGAAAAAGACAAAGAATGAAGGCTATAATTCCCATCAAGCCACAAATAATCAAAAGAGCTTTTGCCACAATTCTGTCTGAGCTCTGTCCTTCAATACACAGGGATAACCTCTTAGGAGTAGTACAAACTCTATCTCTGATGGTTCATATCTAAAACTCGCCCGACACATTTATCCAAAAGAAAGCAAAGGCAGAGTAGCTACGTTGCGCATTGCCGTTGTCCGGTGAACAGGAGCTATCAGAGCTTTTCTGCAGTGATAACCACAGACATGTACTGTGAAGTGTGGCCTTCTCGCTGTCTGCTCTCTATTTCGAAAGGCAACGTAACGTTTCAAACTCTCAGCAGCAAGTGAATGCCAAAGAAAACCCGGAGACGGAGGAGGTCAAAGGCGACATCATCACCGTACTGTACCTTCACACTGCCTCGTCGTCTGGCTCCTCTGAAAGCCAGCCTTGCACTGACAGAGTGAATCGGTTCCTGTATCATTGCAGAATGCGTCATCTCCACATAGACCCGCTCTCTCTCCGCACACTCCTTCCTCGGAAACCACTGTATAAAACACGGACATCACAATAACACATCGTTATATGGTGGAAGTTGGATGCTGTTTGTGCACTCTTTAGAAAAAAGGGTCCCGAAAAGGGCTCTTCGGCTGTTCCCATAGAAGAACCCTTATTGGTTCCAGGTAAAGCCGTTTTTTGGTTTTCTACATGGAACCCAAAAGGGTTCGACCTGGAACCAATAAGGGTTCTTCAAAGGGTTCTCCTATGGGGACAGCCGAAAAACCCTTTCATATATTTTTCTCTAAGAGTGTAACATGGTGATTTGAATAATAAAAACATCCATTAGCACAGCCCTTTTCTCTCTCATTCAGCTTTTGTAAATAGAGTACTCTACGTGCTGGGAATGAACATACCCTGAGTGCACTGATTTTTATTTGATTTAACCAGGCAAGTTAGTTAAGAACAAATTCTTATTTACAACAACAGCCTACTGGGAAACAGTTAACTGCCTTGTTCAGAATAACAGATTTTTACCTTGTCAGCTCGGGGATTCGATCCAGCAACCTTTTGGTTACTGGCCCAATGCTCTAACTACTAGGCTACATGCCACCCCAAATGCGGACAGTGCCCACAATCAGGGGCTAGAATGCTTTATTTTATGGTTTTATTTCAGAATGTTCGATCCAGGAGAGAGCATTTATTTGGAAGATTTTTGTAGGACTTATCCTGCCTTCTTTCCTTATACAATCTTTCTTGGGAGTACTGAAATGAACTGAACATGAACTAGAGAGACAGACAGGCATAGAGAGAGAGAGACAGATATATACAGAGAGCGAGAGAGTCAATGACAGATCGAGATCGATATCGAGGGAGGGATATTTTGAAAGAAAGAGAGATAGAGACAAAGGAAGAGCGAGGGACTTTAGAAGCCACGTACCACCTTTACAGTCCTGTTCATCCGAGCCCCCGTCTCCACAGTCATCGAACAGGTCACACTGCAGCTCCTGCGGGATGCAGCGATGGTTGCTGCAGGTGAACTCCACCTTACCACAGGGCCTTGGGGTCCGCATCACATCTTCAGATCCAGGATACAGGACAAGCCAGGGGGAGAAGGTAACAGCCATGGGGCCAAAGACAGAACAGGCATGTTTCAACACCATAGCTAGGCTATTGCTATCTCCATTTTTTACACTAACAACGATGGACGTGTGCGTGCGTGCACACACAATAGCTATTAGTCAGCTATATAACTAGATGTAATGGTGCCTCTCGAGCAGTTCAAAGGATTGATTGGGGACCTCTTTGCTAACAAATGGGATTGTTTCTCTTGAGTATGATTTGTAATCTTGTATGTTTGTATTTGTAAATTGTGTATGTACAGGACTCCCTTGTAAAATAGATATTGGTCTTAATGGGACTCCCAGCTAAAATAAAGGTGAAATAAAACACAAAACAGAGGAGCTCAGTGATTCTGGGTAATTTGTGATCATCTGAATGATTAAGTAAAGAAAGTGAACAGATATGATTGAACTCACCACAGTCCTCTTCGTCGGAGAGGTCCCCACAGTCGTCGACTCCGTTGCACACCTGCTCCGAGCGCAGACACACCCTGTCGTTCCGACAGCGGTAGGGTCTGCTCGGTGGACACGGCAGTTTAGCACACATGTCCGAGTCTTCATCAGAGTTATCTCCACAGTCATCCTCTCCATCACACACCCAGATGTAAAGCTTACACAGTGTGTTGGTACAGATAAACTCATCCGCACGGCAAGAGTGGGCTGCTGCAAGAGAAACAATTTAGTAGGAAACAAAATGTTTTTTTCCCTAAATATGATTTTTCACCAAAATGTTGTTTTTCACCAAAAATAAGATTTGTCCCATAAATATGATTGACATACTGAAAGACCAGTAGGCCTATTCTAGTAATTGTTGCTTGATGCCCCATTGATGGTGTGCTTGCCAAATAAACAGTTCTCTATTATCAAACATTTTTTGGGAGCTGCATATTTATGGCAATCCTCTCCCCCTACAATTTGGCAATGCGCTGCACCCGATCCTATAGCTGTACAGCAAATTAGCAATCTGTTCACTAGCTCATCCAACCTGTGTTGATTGACCATTTGCTGGTCCAATCAGTGGACAGTGTGTGTGTTTCACCAGCCAATCGGTTCCAATCGGTTGATTTATTTTGAAAGTGCGATGCTGCGACTACTGTGTCTAACTGCCTGGAATGTAATCCACTAAGACTGACTCAAAATGACTGACGAACCTGGCCAGATAATTTAAAGTCATCAGTCTCTAGTCAGAGTTCCGAATCTTGAGGCTCCAAGTCGAAGTCAAGTCTCAAGTTATTTTACTTTCTATCAAGTCAAGTCATGAAATTTGTGACTAGAGTCAGACTCGAGTCAGAGTTATGTGACTTGAGTCCACACCTCTGCAATATGTTGAGCTTGAATGCTTTTCTGAGAAGATGCGGTAACAGCTGTTTCTCATTATATTGATTAATACTGCAACCATCTTTCTACTTGCCTCACCCATGCAGTTTTGTAAAGTACTTAAGTAAAAATACTTCAAAGTACTACTTAAGTAGTTTTCGGAGGTATCTCTACTTTACTTTTTTTATATTTATATTTTATATTTTAGGTACTTTTTACTCCATACATTGTCTTTGACACCCCAAACTACTCATTTTGAATGCTTAGCAGAATAGGAAAATAGAAAGTTCATGCACTTATCAAGAGATAAGTGCATCTCTCCCTACTGCCTCTGAACTGGCAGATTCACTAAACACATGTGCTTTGCTTGTAAATGTCCGAGTGTTGGAGTGTGCCCCTGGCTTTCCGTACATTTAAAAAAGCAAGAAATCAGTACTGTCTGGTTTGCTAAATATAAAGTATTTGAAATGAATTATACTTTTACTTTTGATATTTAAGTATATTTTAGCAATTATTTATTTAGATACTTAAGTATATTTAAAACCAAATTCTTTTAGACTTTTACTCAATCAATATTTTACTGGGTGACTTTCACTTTAACCTGACTCATTTTCTATTAAGGGATCTTTACTTTCACTCAAGTACGACAATTGGGTACTTTTTACGCCACTGCACACATCAACCTTTCCTCCCAATTACAGAGAGCACTCTGACTGAAGGGAGACCGCAATGGACACACAGTTTAACATAATACAGACTGAGTGAATAATACATCACACATGTTTTAAAGAACATTGTGTGTGTGTGTGTTAGTGTGTGTGTGCGCGCGTATGCGTGTGTGTTCTAGGCTCACCCTGGACACAGTTATGCTCGTCACTGTGATCCACACAGTCAGGCAGGGCATCACAGTGCCAGCGGCTGGGGATGCAGTGAGCTCGGTTCAGGCACAGGAACTCATCCTCCCTGCACTCCCTCACACAGTCTACCTGTCGGCACAATACACACACACACACACACCTCAAGAACAACAAACACACACACCCCTGTCTGCCACCAAGCCATTCCACTGCCAGGTCTCAAAAAGGCTTGTCCAAGCCTTAACATTACATTATGATGTATGCGTAGAAGCAGAAGACAAAGACGAAGAATGACAATGACCATTGTCATTTTCAGATCAAATGCTCATTTTATTTTTTACAAAACATGACAGAATGATGTGTTACAAACTCTGAGTTACGGGTTGAATTAATCAACATGTACTTGGCCTTTGGGGAAATTGCTTTAATATATAATGCATGAGTCTAGGATGACGTTGCTCTCTCCAGGGGACTCTGTTGGCTGTGGAGAAAGACCTTATTAAAAGAGGTAGGCTGCCACTGCATGGATGTGAACTACTGACTCTGAACCAAGAGCATGGTTTTAATTACACTGAGATCCTAAAGGGACCCTGATGTTTGGAGGAAACGGGCAAAAAAAAGACCAAACTACCTGTATCCAGGTATTTGAGAGGTAAGGATGTTGATTGACAAAAGCAGTCGTTTACATTTTACACAAAGATGAGTAGTGCGAGCCATCATTCAACACCATTTCATGGGGATTCTCCATGAAAATATGGCGCAAGATAATTAGGACCCATTTTCCAATGTTGATGACCTTAAGAACAAGTGGCATACATTAAAGGCAAATCGACATGAAAGGTATCCTGCATTATCGCACAGATGAGGCTCAGCGACTACAATCAGGGCTTCATCAGAGAGCACTCACCTCATCAGATCCATCTGAGCAGTCTCTCTGGCCATCACACCTCAGGCGGGCCGACACACAGCCTCCCCCGACACACTCATACTCACTCAGGGCGCAGGACGGAAGGACCGCTGAAACAGGTAACATAGCACTTTTATTCAAAATCACTTACAGTACAGTGAACACATACATTCGTATTACGCGTAGTTATTGAACCCACAACCTTGATGATGCTAGCGCCACGCTCTTACCAACTGAACCACGCAGGACCACAATAGAGAAAAGAAGCTGACGACATAGACAATCCCCATTAAACCGGTGCTGAAAATACTTCTCAACTGGCCACGACACCACCTGGTATACAAGTGCAACACTGTTCATTCTGAGTGCTATTCCTAGCATGTTTTGGAGCACTTTGGACCAATCAAAGCAATTCAGTCTCGCTCCCATCTGGACTCACTGGGAGAGAGGGGCAAAAGCTTTTTCATGCATGTCACAGTGTGGCCCTTCCAATTGGAGGGATTTACAGTGCAAGTGCAGCCACAGCTGTCCACAGGTACTTTCCATATAAATATATAAAGAAAGTACTCAGCTGAAATATTTTTAAAAAACAAGTTGTTATGAGAAAGAGAGAGAGACAGACCAACAAACCTGCACATGCCTTCGTGTTATTTATTTTCTTAGCGATTTATATTTCTCATACAACCCCATCCACCACACCCTTGATTATTGTTCTTAGTGATTTTCCTCTTTGTGACAATCTTGATGATTTTTGATGATGTTGTTGATGAATCATTCCATTGCCAAAGTATGCTTTGGCAACGTGTACATTGTTAAATCATGCCAATAAAGCAATTGAATTGGCAGACAGACACAGACAGGCAGACAGGCAGACAGGCAGACAGGCAGAGGCATCTCGGTGAGAGAGACAAAGCTCATTTTAATTTCACACCTTCGGTTAGCAGACAGGAGAGAAGACCAGCTTGCTGATATTGAACCATCTGCTCGAGATTTGAAGTGCCTTGAAGCTACTCTGGCCTTGCATTTATTCCTCCACAAGACTTCACGTTTGGCATACATTCAATTCATGCAATGAGGCACAAAGGGATTATGAATCTTCGAATAAATGTGAATGTCAGGATACACAAGAGTGGAGTGAAATCTGTAATTGCTGTCGATGGAGAATTGGTCCACGTGTGGGAATACCTCTGTTGAATACCTCTGTTCTAAAGGCATTATTAAGGGTTATTTTCTAGCTGTCAATGCAAGACAGTAAGCCAACTGTATCTACGCTTACTGGGGCCATCATGAAACGGCAACTGTTGCTGAACACAAACAAACACAGACGAACAAACAGTCCCCCTATCACAAGAGGTGTGACACACAAGCATGCTTTCCAACGGAGGGCAGTATCAACACGGTTGTTTTGAGTGAGACAGTGAAAGCAAGTCCCCACCTACAGCCGCAGCCAGCAACAGCTATCCAACATATACCCAACAGCTATGCAGTAAGTAATCAAGTGTGCATGTGTACGTGTGTGTGTCCGTGCGAGCGTGTCTGTGAGCTCATACCAGGTCCTTGGCAGTTCCTCTCGTCCTCCCCCGTCTTACAGTCCTCCTGGCCGTCACAGAGCCACTTGTTGGAGATGCAGAGGTGATTGAGACACTGGAACTGGTCCGCGGGGCACAAGCGCATCTCACAGCCTTTTTCATCAGAGTTATCAGCACAGTCCCTGTCACCGTCACAATGGAAACGAGCCGAGATGCACTCTCCGTTGTCACACACAAAGTCCCTGGAGGGGCAGGTGGCTGGCTCTGAGAGGTGTAAGGGAATAAGGAATGACAGTGATGTTAGGCGCATGACAGTGAGGCATGTTTCCCCAGGACATTCCTCATCATACCAAGCAGAAGTATTTGTTGGTAGTCATATTAGGTCGCTGTATTTTGCGCAGTCATGTAACCTGACCTGGATTTGAATCTTTAAAGCTTTTTCATCGTTCCTCTTTTCTTTTTTGTGTGTCAGGTGATCCAGCATCATACTCAAGACAATCGCTTTCAATTTTGGTGCAATTGTCATTTCTGGAGAAGGCTTCAGATACTAGATAGCATTTTGCTACGTCACATGATTGCGCAAAACACAAGGCTCTAGTTATAGTGTCAGGGAGTGAGCAAGTTATATAGTACTACACAAATGTTCAGTCCAAGGTCATTCCTTACCCCGTGAACAACAGACCGAAGATGAGGGAGGGACTTACTGCAGTTCTGTTCGTCTGTGTTGTCGCCACAGTCACTCTGTCCGTCACACCTCCAGTGTTCCGGGACACAGTTGTTGTTCTGGCACCGGAACTCATGAGGACCGCATGTCTTCTCATCTAGGCACAGAAACAACAAGACAGTCCATGAAGGCGTAAAACAAGCAAAGTGTTTCCGACACGGGATCCATGTTGACGTTTTTGCATATTGCCAGGTGTGTGTGATGGTGATCGTCAGTCCCTTGAGTTTCCTCTAAGGAAGACGAGGCGATGACCGATGAAGAGTAAGACATTACATACTGCATATAAAACGCCTGCTACTGTCAACAAGAAAGACTGGAAGAGCAGTAACTTTCCTGTTTTCTGTCTAAAATAACAACCTAGTAATCCATCTTTACATGGTGTCCCAACACTGTAGAATCAGCAAAGTGATATCCTCTCATCTCCCTGTCAGACTTTTAAATCGAACTATGGGGAGAAAAGATAAATACATCATGCATTATTAATTGACAATCACACAGTACCATGTCTGAGAGCTAATTACCAAACTTAGTATGACATTAACAGGATTCAAACTTGACCTGAGCACACTGCTGCGGTTGAATACTAAATCCATTCCTTCCCATGCCTGAAAGATTTATATCACATTCTAGAATTAAGAAAGACAAATACGATGCTGGGAATTCCAGAACTCTAAGTTGTAGCCACTCGTCGATTAAGGTAAGTCAAAGCCAGTGGGTGTATACAATATGTTCTGTAAGTGTGTACGTCTCCTCTCATGCTTAATATCTGTCGGGATATCATCGGTAAGAGAAGAAACCTTTTAAATATACCAGCTCTACCCATAGAGAAAATGTTGAAAAAAAATTAAACACTGACTGAAAACCAGAGAGAACGACTCAAATCACAGAGAGAACTTACTGTCATTCCCTCAATCTTCCGAAATGTCACCATTAAATGCACAGGCAGCAGTGGAAATGCCAAGGTCAAGCCCTAGCAGTCCATTTGATGAGAGGAACAGCCAGTGAAAGGACTTAACCTCCTCCAGCTAATCTCTGGAGCTGGCCATATTAACAAGTGTTTTATGAGCATATCGAAGAGCAGTCAGCTTTAATGAGGTGGTCACCAGTAAAAAAAAATGTCAGTTGATGTCTGCATAACGTTATCTATCACATTCAGTTTAAGTCTACACATTTGCTTTTACCTGCCAAAGCTTGCATGTAGTACAATGAGGCACAAAGTCGAGATACAAATGTCCCCTTAGAGTAGGCCATTCCATTGTGATCAAAAACTGCTACAATAGACTAGACTACAAAAGACTAAACTAAAAAAGTTGCTATCTAGAACCTGAAAGGGTTCTTCGGCTGTCCCCATAGGAGAACCCTTTGAAGAAACCCCTTTGGTTCTAGGTAGAACCCTTTTGGGGATTCTACATGGAACCCAACAGGGTTCTACCTTGAACCAAAAATGGTTCTCTTATGGGGACAACCGAAGAACCCTTTTGGAACCTGTAGACTGTAGACTAGAATATAATATAACATACATTGCCTTCAGAAAGTATTCATACCCCTTGACTTAATCCACATTTTGCTGTATTACGTTTTGTTAGAATCGCCATTGGCAGTGATTACAGCTGTGAGTCTTTCTGGGTAAGTCTCTAAGAGCTTTGCACAAATGGGATTGTACAATATTTGCACATTATTATTTTAAAAAATCTTCAAGCTCTGTCAAGTTGCCATTTTTTCATGTGTTGCCATACTTTTTCATACCATTTTAAGTCAAAACTGTAACTAGGCAACTCAGGAACATTCAATGTCGTCTTGGTAAGCAACTCCAGTGTATATCTGGCCTTGTGTTTTAGGTTATTGTCCTGCTGAAAGGTGAATTTGGTGAAAGGTGAATTCTCCCAGTGTCTGGTTTAAAGCAGAGTGAACCAGCTTTTCCTCAAGGATTTTGCCTGTGCTTAGCTCAATTCTGTTTCTTTTTATCCTAAAAAAAACTCCATAATCCTTGCAGATGAGCATACCCATAACATGATGCAGTCACCACCATGATTGACTATATAAAGAGTGGTACTCGGTGATGTGTTGTGTTGGATTTGCCCAAAACATAACGCTTTGTATTCAGCACATGAAGTACATTTATTGGCCACATTTTATGCAGTATAACTTAACTGCCTTATTGCAAAAAAGGATGAATGTTTTGGAATATTTTCCATCTTTTCACTTCGTCATTTAGATAAATGCTGTTAATACAGCCTCAGTTTTCTCCTATCACAGCCATTCAATTCTGTAACTGTTTTAAAGCCCCCATTGGCCTAACGGTGAAATCCCTGAGCTCCTTCATTCCTTTCCGACAACTGAGATTGGAAGGACGCCTCTATCTATGTAGTGACTGGTTGTATTGATACATCCAAAGTGTAATTAATAACTATATTCAATGTCCGCTTGTTTTATTTATTTTGCCCATAATTGCCCTTCTTTGTGAGCTATTGGAAAACCTCCCTGGTCTTTGTGATTGAATCTGTGTTTGAAATTCACTGAGGAACGTTACAGATGATTGTATGTGTGGGGTGCAGAGATGAGGTAGTTATTCAAAAGTCACGTTAAACACAATTACTGCACAAAGAGTGAGTCCATGCAACTTATGTGACATGTTAAGCAAATCTTTACTCCTGAACTTATTTAGGCTTGCCATAACAAAGGGGTTAAATACTTAATGACTCAAGCTCTTCATTTAAAAAATAATAATTTGTAAACATAAAAATAAATAAAAAATCCACTTTGACATTACGTGGCATTGTGTGTAGGCAGGCCATTTACACAAAATCTCAATTTAAACCATTTTAAATTCAAGCTATAACACAACAAAATGTGTGTGGGGGGGGGGTCAAGGGGTGTGTGCATACTTTCTGAAGGTACAATAGCATAGAACAGTAGAACTCACCGCAGTTGGCCTCGTCCGATCCATCGGCACAGTCCGGGTCCTCGTCACACACCCACAGGGCCGAGATACAGTGCAGGGAGGTCTTACACTGGAACTGGCTGGCAGAACAGGTGCTCTCAGCTGGGGGTGGAGACCGATGGCACAGGAGATAAGGAGCGGACAAAGGTGAGAAGAGACGCCATCACAAGCTTTACAATAACGGACAGTTCTAAAATTGCAAAACTTGTCGGCAACTGAAGTTACCAAGATGATAAAGACATGACCAAAAACAATAGCAATACACATGTATTGTAGGTACATCAAATCCACACAAATTGTTTTATATGTGGCATACAAAAACTAGGGCGTGGAGCAATAGAGAAAGTCAAATTCATTTTTCCTCTGCACCCCTCCTTATGCCACAGTGCCTTGACACCCAGAGCACAGCTTCCTCTTTCCCAGCAGGAGGGGGATGGAGGTGGTTAGAGCTCCAGCTGCATCTCTAAACCCTCAGCCCTCCCAGCATGATTAGCCCTGGTTAAACCTCCCTCTGTCTCAGAAAGGCATCCCCCTCAGACGCAGGCTAAACCACCTTCTGTCTGCCCTAATCTGCACCCTGGGTGAGACTCAGCTCCTGGAATACCCTCTCTGTGTCTCTCTGCCGCTCACACGCAAACACACACGGTGCTCTATTTTCGGGTTGGCGGTAAGGAGGCGCAAGTGTCAAACGCACGTTAGTTAACATAATTTCGTCATGTAAAAACTGGCACACTGGCATTTTCCTGCCCTGACGCCAGGTTTGTCCGTTTACCTGTCTAATGTCAGCTGGTTTGCGCTGAGGTGGGAGGGGTGGAAATATTTGAGGTGTGTCCTTAAGAACTTACGCCGGGTTCGGAATTCTAATGCCAATCATTGCAAAATCCTATTTTTGCAGATAGAACCTTATAATCCCAAGCTCTTGACAACTTGAAGCAACCACATATTTAGCCATGGAGCATGTTCTGATTGGCCAGTGAGAGGTCAAGCCTCGATACACCTTCAACCTGTTAATTAATCAAAACCCAGCCCTTCCGCGCTACCGCCAGCAACTGCGCCCATAAATCTGGTTGTGAAAATAGCAACAAATATTTCCCCAACCTACAACTCTACTGCCAGCGCTTAGATTTACACTTGTGCTAGGTTTGTTCAAACAGAGCCTACAGATACACACTTTACCTGGTGCTGTACATTCCTCCAGCCTCCCTATCCTTCCCCTCCCTCCCCCCCTCCAGCCTGCCAGCATGGCTCAACCCCCTGCTGGTGCAATTACCAGTGTCTTCCTCTCTGTTCCCACTCTGTTCCCAGTGGCCTCAGGGCAACACAGCTCAACCACTGAGCCAGGCTGGGGCTGGATGTGACTGCAGCCAGAGACAGGGGCTCAGGGGGTGCGGGGAGGGAGATTAGACTGCTTCTAGGGCTGGAGCTGTGAGATGAGTCGTTAGCCCATCACTGGGATCTAATAAGGTGTTCATGGATGGTGTGTGTGTGTGTGTGTGTGTGTGTGTGTGTGTGTGTGTGTGTGTCTTGAGACCTTGCTCCAGTGTATCTTAGAGCTGTCACTTTGATTCGTGATGACAACCAGACAGGTGTGATTCCAGGTACTTATTAAGACCCTTCTTTCTGTCTCTCTCACACACGAGGAGTTGTCTCAACCTTTACCCGGTACTGTACATTCCAGACAAACGAAAGAAGCATCCAGAAGTTCGGAACTTTAAAATGTCAAGCTAGAGGGATAACAAGCAGGGGATGAAACTCCAATCAAACTCCACAGCGAAGTCAAACTAGGTCAACTGAAAAGAAACGCGCATCCTTTTCGTGTTTTAACAAGGATATGTGGCTTTTATTAATAATGGACCTTCCTTGTGTCTTTGAGCAGAATTAACCAGGTATGGCAGTATGAACATAGAAGGCTGGGGGCTTTCTATAATCCAAAGAGAATTGTTAACAGGGTGAATCATTGACCAAGACTTAAAAATCAGAGGGGAAGTCACAGAGTCGGTCCGTTCAGGGTCTGAGTTTCTCTCTACTGTTCCTTTCTTTTCTTTTGTCATTCACCAAAAGGGTTGTCTCTCCCGCTAAAGAAATGACCAGAGTGCTAACAACAAAAGCCTTTTCAATACTTCATTATCTATGTCTTGCGCAGGCTCATTTTTCATGGCCAAGTGAAATTGAAATCTCCCGATAAAACGTACAGAGCTGGCAAACTTTCATCACGTAGTCAGCCTGTTCTTTAAGACCGTATCTATAGAGATCCATCTACAGATGATTTGATTCTTACGGCAGTCTGTCTCGTCCTCTTCGTCTCCACAGTCGTCCTGTCCGTTACAGCGCAGGTTCAGTGGGATGCACTTCTGACGTTTCCTGCATTTGAACTGTCCAGCTAGACAGATGTAGGATTCTGTAGATAGTATGAACAAAGGTGTTAGCCTTAGCCAAAGGTAGTCTACAATGTAGTATTTGTTAGTTGTGGGAAACATTTGGGGCGGATTCAGAATAGGATGGAGAGTGTCATTTATTTCCTTTATTTAACCAGGTAAGTAATGAGTATGCATTGTCTTTTACAATAACGACCAGACATGTGAAGAAATGTGTATAATATCACAAAAGGTCTTTACCACAGTTGGCTTCATCAGAATTGTCCCCACAGTCGTTCTCCCCATCACAGATAAACGGAGGCAGAGCACAGAGACCAGTCCCACACTGGAACCTCCCTGGCTGGCATTTAAACTCAGCTGTGAAGAAAGAACAGAAAACACAACACACACACACACACACACACACACACACACACACACACACACACACACACACACACACACACACACACACACATACACACACACACACACACACACACACACACACACACACACACACACACACACACACACACACACACACACACACACACACACACACACACACAAACACACACCAGTAAACAAGACCAGGAAAAAGGGTTGTGACATTTTCTTAATTTTTAAATATATATTTTTTTTAATCATTTTTTTCCAATTTATTTTTCATTTTTATTATGAACACAACAAATAATTTAAAAAAGCAGAAATACACAAAGAGTACATAAACCTAACAGACAGGGGTATTACATATCAAGATTAATTTTCAATTTGTTCAATACTTTCATGGGGCGTATTGCTTTTTGTTTTTACATTTACTGATCATTTCAAAATAATATTTGAATTCTATCTTAAATAATGTGAAAAGCCCACTTCCTTTTATGGATAAAGAATCGTAACATTTTCTGTACTGTACTGTGCAGTTAGTGTCCTGCTCCACCAGGGGGGTGTGAATTGATTGAGTAATTGTGAATTGGTGTGTACAGAAAATGTACAAGCCCTAATGGGACCTTGTCAAGTGTATGTGTGTGTTGATGGTGACTCACGGCAGTCTGGAGGCTCGTCCGACCCGTCCCCACAGTCATCCACCGTGTCACACTTCCACCAGAAGGGAATGCACTCATCTGTCCCACAGCGGAACTATAGGACACAACAACAGCAGAAAGCTTCAGATATCATCACCATCATCTTCATCATCGTCGTCATCATTGTCATCATCATTCAGGAAGATTGTGGGAAAACTAAAGTACTTTACTTGAAACTACAAATACTAATGTCAGAGCCCCTGCTGGTCCCTGCCCATCTTCCAAAAATACATTTTTAAGAGGTACTTTTTAATATATGTTGAATTATCCCACAGCACCCCCCCCCCACTCCCCTCCAACTAGCATGGACTTAGCTGGTAGCTGCTTTATTGGGTGGCAGATACAGTAGCCTTCGAGGTTAGAGCAATGGACCAGTAAACAAAAGGTCATTGGTTTGAATTCCGAATCCAACAAGGTGAACAATCTGCCGCTGTGCCCTTGAGCAAGGCACTTAACCCAATTGATCCAGGGTCGGTGGATAATGGTGACCCCACTCCCTATGGGTGTCTCAGGGGGAGTTGGTATAAGCAAGTGTGTAACAGGTCAAATATAAGCACTCCTCCAATTATTACTAAGGAAACATTTACTTACTATGAATGTGAAATGTAGTTGTCCCACCTAGCTACCTTAAGATGAATTCACTAACTGTAAGTCACTCTGGATAACAGCGTCTGCTAAATGACTATGTCAAATATTTTTGTAAGCAGTAGGAGAAGTGCTACTGACCTGGCTGGCTGTGCAGTTGGACAGGCAGGTCTTGTTGTCTGCAGCCAGGTAGAAGTGGGTGGGGCAGGCACACCTGTAACTTCCCCCGGGGGAGAGCAGACACAGGTGGCTGCAGCCTCCGTTGGTCACCTGACACTGGTGTTTGGGCACTGCAGCAAAGAGAGGTAGGCTAAAACCAACATCCACAGCTAGAGCCCTTTCCCCTCCACTCTGCTGTCAGCATCATTAGTCTGAGGGCACATTTCCTCATTACAATTAAAAAGAAACACCTCTCACTCACACTCTCACACACACTCTCACTCTCACACACACTCTCACTCTCACACACACTCTCACTCTCACACACACTCTCACACACACTCTCACTCTCACACACACTCTCACTCTCACACACACTCTCACTCACACACACTCTCTCACACACACTCACTCTCACACACACTCACACTCTCACACACACTCACACTCTCACACACACTCTCACTCTCACACACACTCTCACTCTCACACACACTCTCACTCTCACACACACTCTCACACACACTCTCACTCTCACACACACTCTCACTCTCACACACACTCTCACTCTCACACACACTCTCACTCTCACACACACTCTCACACACACTCACACTCTCACACACACTCTCACTCTCACACACACTCTCACTCTCACACACACTCACACACAGATGATTACCGTCGGGCTGGCGGAGAGGGTGGTACACCTTGATGTTGTGGATGGATCTCCAGTATCTGAGCAGCTCTGTTCCCTGAGCCCCGGAGGTCTTGTGGGCCCGGTTCAGTGACTTGGACTTCTCATCCGTCCAATAGATGACATCCTCAAACAGAGTCAGCCCTGTCACCTCCCGGATGTCTTGACTAGGCACTGGAATGGAATACACACTGATTAATCAGAGTCTGGAACACAGCCAGATCTCACACACATGCACGCGTGAACGCACACACATGCAGGCGCACACGCAGCTCGCCCTGAGTAATTGCTGTGACAAGCTGCCAGGCTCCGGGGTGTTTTATTGCAGGTAAATGGGAGTAAAGACGTGACTAAATGGACTGTCTGTCTGCCAGCATGGCTTAGTAGAGAAAGGAGTATACTATAATAAGTATTACAGCTAATCACAAACTGGCTGTTGAAGATGAAAAACTGAAATTAAATTAACAATAAAAATAGGTTGAGAATGTCATGACTCCACTTCAAGCCTCGTTTAATAACATAATGTTTTGTCTGTGAATCAAATAGTACTTGGGGGGGAAATTGTGTTAGACCAAATGAATAAAAAAGGTGAGAAAAACATTTCTCTCATGTCTCACAGGTTGAATACCAGAGATGGACATAGACGCATTTCAATTAACACCTTGTTTTGAAGTGTATGGAACAGGCATAATAATGACTTGGCTCACACTCAGCTTCTATGGAGTTGAATCAATCACGAACAAAAGTTTTCACAGTAAAGTCACGGCTTTTATCTAAAGTCAGAAAAAGTACAATCAATGACAAACGGACCTTAAATCTGCACTAACCATTATTTACAAAGCCAATTGAGCCATCAAGTTTTGAGAGTTGACAGAGAGAGATAGAAGAGTTACTCCACCTCAAGAACTGCATTTGGCTCGGCACACGCATACTCAGGCTGACTGGCTCTCGTTCAGGCAAATGAGAAATAAGTGCACTCAGACTATCCGGAAGGCCAAAGTTAGTTACTTTAAGGAGCAGTTCTCTCTCTGTGGGTCTAACCCCAACAAATTCTGGAAAAGACCTGGAGAATAAACCCTCCTCCTCACAGCTGCCCATGTCCCTTAAAGTTGATGATGTGGTTGTTACTGACAAGACGCACATGCCTGAGCTCTTTACTCACCACTTTCATTAAATCAGGATTCTTATTTGACTCAGCCATGCCTCCTTGCTCGTCCAACATTTCCTAATCTCCCACCCCTTCTGATGCAACTAAACGATGCTTCTCCCTCTTTTCCCCTGCCCCGCAACCAAGTTTCAACCTGCAGGCAGTCACTGAGTCCGAGGTGCTAAAGGAGCTCCTGAAACTTGACCCCAAAAAAACATCTGGGTCAGATGGTTTAGACCTTATATTCTTTAAGATTGCTGCCCATATCATCCTTTCTGGGAAGGTTCCCATTGCTTAGAAGGCAGCCACGGTTCATCCTTTATTTAAAGGGGGAGATCAAGCTGATCCTAACGGTTACAGGCCTATTTCTATTTTGCCCTGTTTATCAAAAGTGTTGGAAAAACTTGTCAATAATCAACTGACTGCCTTTCTTGATGTCTATGGTATGCAATCTGGTTTTCGGCTCAGGTTATGGATGTGTCACTGCAACCTTAAAGGTCCTCAATGAAGTCACCATTGCCCTTGATTCTAAGCAATGTTGTGCTGCTATTCATTTCATTTTTTTTCAATTTTTTTTCATTTTTTATTTCACCTTTATTTAACCAGGTAGGCTAGTTGAGAACAAGTTCTCATTTACAACTGCGACCTGGCCAAGATTAAGCAAAGCAGTGCGGCACAAACAACACAGAGTTACACATGGAATAAACAAAACATACAGTCAATAACACAATAGAAAAAAGTCTATATACAGTGTGTGCAAATGAGGTAAGATAAGGGAGGTAAGGCAATAAATAGGCCATAATGGCGAAATAATTACAATTTAGCAATTAAACACTGGTGTGATCAATGTGCAGAAGATGAATGTGCAAGTAGAGATACTGGGGTGCAAAGGAGCAAAAATAAAATAAATAACAGTATGGGGATGAGGTAGTTGGATGGGCTATTGTACATATGGGCTATGTACAGGTGCAGTGATCTGTGAGCTGCTCTGACATATGGTGCTTAAAGTTGAGGGAGATATGAGTCTCCAGCTTCAGTGATTTTTGCAATCCATTCTAGTCATTGGCAGCAGAGAACTGGAAGGCGGCCAGAGGAGGAATTGGCTTTGGGGGTGACCAGTGAAATATACCTGCTGGAGCGCGTGCTACGGGTGGGTGCTGCTATGGTGACCTGTGAGCTGAGATAAGGTGGGGCTTTACCTAGCAAAGACTTGTAGATGACCTGGTGCCAGTGGGTTTGGCGACGAATATGAAGCGAGGGCCAGCCAACGAGAGCATACAGGTTGCAGTGGTGGGTAGTATATGGGGCTTTGGTGACAAAATGGATGGCACTGTGATAGACTGCATCCAATTTGCTGAGTAGAGTGTTGGAGGCTATTTTGTAAATTACATCGCCAAAGTCAAGGATCGGTAGGATAGTCAGTTTTACGAGGGTATGTTTGGCAGCATGAGTAAAGGATGCTTTGTTGCGAAATTGGAAGCTGATTCTAGATTTATTTTTGGATTGGAGATGCTTAATGTGAGTCCAACCAGACACCTAGGTATTTGTAGATGTCCACATATTCTTAGTCAGAATCATCCAGAGTAGTGATGCTGGGCGGGCGGGCAGGTGCTGGTAGCGATCGTTTGAAGAGCATGCATTTAGTTTTACTTGCATTTAAGAGCAATTGGAGGCCACAGAAGGAGAGTTGTATGGCATTGAAGCTCGTCTGGAGGTTAGTTAACACAGTGTCCAAAGAAGGGCCAGAAGTATACAGAATGGTATCGTCTGCGTAGAGGTGGATTAGAGAATCCCCAACAGCAACAGCGACATCATTGATGCATACAGAGAAAAGAGTCGGCCCGAGAATTGAACCCTGTGGCGCCCCCATAGGGACTGCCAGAGGTTCGGACAACAGGCCCTCTGATTGGACACACTGAACTCTATCAGAGAAGTAGTTGGTGAACCAGGCGAGGTAGTCATTTGAGAAACCAAGGCTGTCGAGTCTGCTGATAAGAATGTGGTGATTGACAGACTTGAAAGCCTTGGTCAGGTCTATGAATAAAGCTGCACAGTATTATCTCTTATCGATGGAGGTTATGATATTGTTTAGGACCTTGTGCATGGCTGAGGTGCACCCATGACCATCTCTGAAACCAGATTGCATAGCGGAGAAGGTACGGTGGGATTCGAAATGGTCGGTGATCTGTTTGTTAACTTGGCCTTCGAAGACCTTAGAAAGACAGTGTAGGATAGATATAGGTCTGTAGCAATTTGGGTCTAGAGTGGCTCCCCCTTCGAAGAGGGGGATGACCGTGGCAGCTTTCCAATCTTTGGGGATCTCAGATGATACGAAAGAGAGTTTGAACAGGCTAGTAATAGAGGTTGCAACAATGTCGGCTGATACATTTAGAAAGAGAGGGTCCAGATTGTCTAGTCCTGCTGATTTGTAGGGGTCCAGATTTTGCAGCTCTTTCAGAACATCAGCTATCTGGATTTGGGTGAAGGAGAAATGGGGAGGCTTGGGCAAGTTGCTATGGGGGGTGCAGGGCTGTTGACCAGTGTAGGGGTGGCCAGGTGGAAGCATGACCAGAAATGGAAAAATGCTTATTGAAATTCTCAATTATCGTGGATTTATCTGTGGTGACAGTGTTTCCTAGCCTCAGTGCAGTGGGCAGCTGGGAGGACGTGCTCTTATTCTCCATGGACTTTACAATGTCCTGAACCTTTTGGAGTTTGTGCTGCAGGATGCAAATTTCTGTTTGAAAAAGCTAGCCTTTGCTTTCCTAACTGCCTGTCTTTCATGGTTCCTAACTTCCCTGAAAAGTTGCTTATCGCGGGGTATATTCGATTCTAATGCAGTACGCCATAGGATGTTTTTGTACTGGTCAAGGGCAGTCAGGTCTGGAGTGAACCATGGGCTATATCTGTTCCTGGTTCTACATTTTTTAAACGGGGCATGCTTAATTAAGATTGTGAAGAAAGCACTTTTAAAGAATAACCAGGCATCCTCTTCTGACGGAATGAGGTCAATATTCTTCCAGGATACCCGGGCCAAGTCGATTAGAAAGGCCTGCTCGCAGAAGTGTTTTAAGGAGCGTTTGACAGTGATGAGGGGTGGACGTTTGACCGCACACCCATTATGGATGCAAGCAATGAGGCAATGATTGCTGAGATCCTGGTTGAAGACAGCAGAGGTGTATTTGGAGGGCAGGTTGGTTAGGATGATATCTATGAGAGTGCCTGTGTTTACGGATTTGGGGTTGTACCTGGTAGGTTCATTGATCATTTGTGTAAGATTGAGGGCATCAAGCTTAGATTGTAGGATGGCCTGGGTGTTAAGCATGTCCCAGTTTAGGTCACCTAACAGCACGAGCTCTGAAGATAGATGGGAGGCAATCAATTCACATATGGTGTCCAGAGCACAGCTGGGGGCAGAAGGTGGTCTATATCAAGCTGCAGTGGTGAGAGACTTGGTTCTGGAAAGGTGGATTTTAAAAGTGGAAGCTCAAATTGTTTGGGAACAGACCTGGATATTAAGACAGAACTCTGCAGTAGATTGCAACTACGCCCCATTTTGGCAGTTCTATCTTGTCGGAAAATGTTATGGTTAGGGATGGAAGTTTAAGGGTTTTTGGTGGCCTTCCTAATCCAGGATTCATCCGGGTTGGCAGAGTGTGCTAAAGCAGTGAATAAAACAAACTTAGGGAGGAGGCTTCTAATGTTAACATGCATGAAACCAAGGCTTTTACGGTTACAGAAGTCAACAAATGAGCACCTTGGGAATGGGAGTAGAGCTAGGCACTGCAGGGCCTGGATTCACCTCTACATCACCAGAGGAGCAGAGGAGGAATAGGATAAGGGTACGGCTAAAGCCTATAAGGACTGGTCGTCTGGTGCGTTTGGAACAAGAGTAAAAGGAGCAGGTTTCTGGGCTCGGTAGAATAGATTCAATGCATAATGTACAGACAAAGATATGGTAGGATGTGAGTACAGTGGAGGTAAACCTAGGCATCGAGTGACGATGAGACAGGTATTGTCTCTAGAGACATCAATTAAACCAGGTGAGGTCACCGCATGTGTGGGAGGTGGGACAAGAGGGTTAGCTGAGGCATATTGAACATGGCTGGAGGCTATACAATGAAATAAGACAATAATCACTAACCAAAACAGCAATGGACAAGACATATTGACATTAGGGAGAGGCATGCGTAGCCGAGCAGATACGGTAGACCATTCCATTCTTGTGGGCTGGCTAAGGAGTATTGGTGTCTCTGAGGGGTCTTTGGCCTGGTTTGCTAACTACCTCTCTCAAAGAGTGCAGTTTATAAAGTCAGAAAATCTATTGTCTCAGCCACTGCCTGTCACCAAGGCTCAATCCTAGGCCCCACGTTCTTCTCAATTTACGTCAACAACATAGCTCAGGCAGTAGGAAGCTCTCTCATCCATTTATACACAGATGATACAGTCTTATAGCCCATCCCCAGATTCTGTTTTAAATGCTCTACAACAAAGCTTTCTTAGTGTCCAACAAGCTTTCTCTACCCTTAACCCTGTTCTGAACACCTCCAAAACAAAGGCCTCTCCCCACAGGTGTGATTACTACCTCTGATTTAGAGCTTGATGTAGTCACTTCATACAAGTACTTGGGAGTATGTCTAGATGGTACACTGTCCTTCTCTCAGCACATATCAAAGATGCAGGCTAAAGTTAAATCTATTCTTGGTTTCCTCTATCGTAATCGCTCCTCTTCCACCCCAGCTGCCAAACTATTCAGATGATCCTTCCCATGCTAGATTACGGAGACATCATTTATAGATCGGCAGGTAAGGGTGCTCTCGAGTGGCTAGATGTTCTTTACCATTCGGCCATCAGATTTGCCACCAATGCTCCTTATAGGACACATCACTGCACTCTATACTCCTCTGTAAACTGGTCATCTTTGTATACCTGTCGCAAGACCCACTGGTTGATGCTAATTTGTAAAACCCTCTTAGGCCTCACTCCCCCCCTATATGAGATATCTACTGCAGCCCTCATCCTCCACATTCAACACCTATTCTGCCAGTCACATTCTGTTAAAGGTCCCAAAAGCACACACATCCCAGGGTCGCTCGCGACTGGAACGAGCTGCAACAAACACTCAAACTGGACAGTTTTATCTCAATCTCTTCATTCAAAGACTCAATCATGGACACTTACTGACAGTTGTAGCTGCTTTGTGTGATGTATTGTTGTCTCTACCTTGTTGCCCTTTGTGCTGTTGTCTGTGCCCAATAATACTTGTACCATGTTTTGTGCTGCTACCATGTTGTGTTGCTACCATTTGTTGTCATGTTGTGTTGGTACCATTATGTGTTGTCATGTGTTGCTGCATTGCTATGTTGTTGTCTTAGGTCCCTCTTTATGTAGTGTTGTGTTGTCTCTCTTGTCATGATGTGTATTTGTCCTATATTTATATTTTGTTTTTTTATTTTTAATCCCAGCCCCCGTCCCCGCAGGAGGCCTTTTGCATTTTGGTAGGCCGTCATTGTAAATAAGAATTTGTTCTTAACTGACTTGTCTAGTTAAATTAAGGTTAAATAAATAAATAAAATACACAGACAGACAGACAGACAGACAGACAGACAGACAGACAGACAGACAGACAGACAGACAGACAGGCAGACAGACAGACAGACAGACAGACAGACAGACAGGCAGACAGTCTGACAGACAGACAGACAGACAGACAGACAGACAGACAGACAGGCAGACAGACAGACAGACAGACAGACAGACAGACAGACAGACAGACAGACAGACAGGCAGACAGGCAGACAGGCAGACAGACAGACAGGCAGACAGGCAGACAGACAGGCAGGCAGGCAGGCAGACAGACAGACAGACAGAGAGACCAAGGGCCATCCTCAATTCACTGTCACTTACCTTTGCGTCTTTCTGAACCATCCATGTTTGAGAAGAGAATTTGATGCGAGTCAGCCCAGTAAAGTCTTTTTGCTGTGTAGTCGATGGTGAGAGCTGCAGGGCTGAATATGTCTGAATCGCTGATCACCGTCCGGCTGCTGCCGTCCAAACCTATCCTCCCAATATGGGGATACTCTCCACTGTCGATCCAGAACACATAACTACAGAGGAAGGACACAGTTTTCAGCTAGATACCTTAAGCTACACTTCTTCACTCCCTTGGTCAAATGGGCTATGTGAACTGTGAATTGTGGTTGTCTCACTTTGCTATCTTAAGGTTAATGCACTAACTGTAAGTCGCTCTGGATAAGAGTGTCTCCTAAATGACAAAAATCATGTAAATGTAACTGTGTTTACTTTCCATTATGGAGTAGGTTATGTGAGATATCAAATTCAACATCAAAATGAGTACTAGACTTCAAAGCCTGAGCAGAAAGTTGGCTGCCTCAGAAACAAAATAGCATAGTTACACTTACACAGTAACATACTGATTAGCCTGTATTTATTTTGAGAGTCTGTGGTACTGTCTCTCTCAACAGACATAGCTAAATCCTGTTCTGGATGAATCCTCTCCAGATTATACTGTGACAGATATAGAGTCTAGCATGATGTAGAGACAGACAGAGAAGATGGAGTGTTGTACATGCCCGGTGTCAGCATCCAAAGCCAGGTCAGTAGGGTTGTCCAGACCAGTGCTGACCAATACCACAGGATAGAGTCCGTTAGCCTTGGACACCTCCAGACTCTTCTTCACTATGTCACACCAGTATAGGTTCTTTCCTATCCAGTCCACGGCTAGAGCACTGGGGGCAGACATCCTGTGGATTACCTGTGGGTCAGAGGAGAGGAAACAGGTAGGGGCATTTTTTATCTCAATGTCAAATCATTTCCCGGGTAACAATTATGTACCTTACTGTGATTGTTTTCAATTAAATTTGGCAAAAAAGACAATTTTGAAGAGAATTTTGCCAGGACTGTCTGGGAGCTGTTCGAAGTGGTGGAGGGGAAAACTGAGCTGTTATTGGCAGAACCTTAGGAAATATATTAATTGGTCTATTAACCAATTTACTGCCTGGTGAAGTCACCAGGCAGGCCAAATCTTCCTCCCACCAAAACTGGCTGAAATGTCTGTCAGTCTTTTTAAACAGCTCTTACACTAAAAGGACATCATCATTTTCACAATTTCACAGTGCGGATGTATATATTCAAATCAAATCAAACTTTGTCACATGCGCCGAATACAACATGTGTAGACCTTACAGTGAAATGCTTACTTTACAAGCCCTTAACAAAAAGTGCAGTTGAAGAAAGTCTTAAGAAAATATTTACCAAATAAACTAAAGTAAAAAATAATGAAAACTAACAATAAAATAACAATAACGAGGCTATATACAGGGGTTACCGGTACCAGGTGAATGTGCAGGGGTACAGGTTAGTTGAGGTAATTTGTACATGTAGGTAGAGAGAAGTGACTACGCATAAATAATAAAACAGCAAGTAGCAGCAGTGTACAAAACAAAATGGAGGAGGGGGACGGGACGGGTGTCAATGTCAATAATCCAATGGCCATTTGATTAATTGTTCAGCAGTATTATGGCTTGGGGGTAGAAGCTGTTAAGGAGCCTTTTGGTCCTAGACTTGGAGCTCCGGTACTGCTTGCTGTGCGGTAGCAGAGTAAACAGTCTATACCTTGTGTTACTGGAGTCTTTGACAATTTTTTGGGCTTTCCTCTGACACTGCCTAGTATATAGGTACTGGATGGCAGTTAGCTTGGCCCCAGTGATGTACTGGGCCGTACACACTACCCTCTGTAGCGCCTTACAGTCAGATGCCGAGCAGTTACCCTACCAGGCAGTGATGCAACCGGTCAGGATGCTCTTGTTGGTGCAACTGTATAACTTTTTGAGGATCTGGGTACCCATACCAAATCTTTTCAGTCTCCTGAGTCTCCTCAGTCTCTTCACAACTGTCATGGTGCATTTGGACTATTATAGTTCGTTGGTGATGTGGACACCAAGGAACTTTAAACTCTTGACCCGCTCCACTACAGCCCCGTCGATGTTAATGGGGGCCTGTTTGGCCCGCCTTTTCCTGAAATCCACGATCAGCTCCTTTGTCTTGCTCACATTGAGGGAGAGTTTGTTGTCTCTGACCTCCTCCCTATAGGCTGTCTCATCGTTGTCGGTGATCAGGCCTACCACTGTTGTGTTGTCAGCAAACTTAATGATGATGTTGGATTCGCGTTTGGCCACGCAGTCGTTGGTGAACAGGGAGTACAGGAGGAGACTAAGGACACACCCCTGAGGTGTCCCAGTGTTGAGTATCAGCGTAACAGACGTGTAGTTGCCTACCCTTACCACCTGGGGGCGGCCCGTCAGGAAGTCCAGGATCCAGTTGCAGAGGGAGGCATTTAGTCCCAGAGTCCTTAGCTTAGTCATAAGCATTGTGGGCACAATGGTGTTGAACACTGAGCTGTCAATAACTGAGTCAATAAACAGCACTCTCACATAGGCGTTCCTTTTGTCCAGGTGGGAAAGGGCAGTGTGGAGTGCGATTGAGATTGCCTCATCTGTGGATCTGTTGGGGCCGTATGCAAATTGGAGTGGGTCTAGGGTATCCCGGAGGATGCTGTTGATGTGAGCCATGACCAGCCTTTCAAAGAACCTCATGGCTACCGACACAGGGAAATCATGTTTGCGACTGCACTGGGCCTTTAAAGCAACTCAAGATGAATCAGAAAATCACTGTAACCGGTTATGTGGAGCCCTCGCATTCTACTCCAGACAGTTGGGTTCAGTTACCCCAGTGTTAACAATTGATTGTGTGAATGGAGGGTAAGCGAGCCCTGGTGTGATTTTAACCCCAAATTAAGAAGATACATTGTGAAAAGCCCTTACGATTCAGAACAACCTTCTATGGGTCTGCACTGCAACAGTTCTAATTTCACCCTTTATAGTGATTACATTGGTCTAATAACTACAGAAATGGTCTCTACTCTGAAGAGTTTTGGCAGCAGTGAGCTAAAGTACGAATCAGACGGGAGGGATCCTGGGTACAGTAAAGCTATAATGAGTCATTATCCCTGTATTAATGATAACGAGCCAAGGGGAGCCCCCTTAGGTACTCAGGTTCTGTTGGCACTCTAACCTCACCCAGACTCTGGCTCTGACCTTTGCAAAGCTAAATGGGGAACCATGATAGGAGACCAGCCATGTTCAAGGAAGCAAATACATGCATATACAACCACACTGATACTGTATCCTTGACATACTGTGTCATCTTCCTCTGTGTGCCAATGTCACTGATTATAGGAGTGGAAAATTGACCCCCCCCCAAAAAAAAAGAAAAAAGGATGCACATTCAGTATTGTACTGTATCTATGGTGCATAACATGATCATAACAGGGTTCAGTTACACTCTATTTGAACTGTACGACAAAAACAAAACATTTCATAAAATACTGCTGCACCTAAACCAACAGCCATTGTTCTGTGCCAAACACCATAAACTAATACTCATGGAAGCCATCAACTACATAATGCTGTGCATTATTAGCAGGTGGCTTAGGTCCAAAACAATGAGGTATTTCCAAGGTATAATGAAAACAAAGATGTCTAAGGAATTATCCACAAACTCACATTCTATATTGCACATTTTATGACAAAATGGAATGCATTAGGCACTACACGGCCATAAACCCTCATATAGAATAAATGCCATTGTTTTATGTGCCTCGGCTCAACCTTCAGCCAGGGAAGACTGTCACCTTCAGTCACATTTAAACCGGTACACAGTCATGGTGTTAAATTATAGATTTATAAAGCACCTATAAAACCTCCTCAGCATCTCATCTCCAGCAGTATAATCTTGCCCGGTGGGGGGGAGAAAAAAAAGAAAGAGAAAGAGAGAAAGAGAGAAAGAGAGAGAAAGAGAGAGAAAGAGAAAGAGAGAGAAAGAGAAAGAGAGAGAAAGAGAGAGAAAGAGAAAGAGAGAGAAAGAGAAAGAGAGAGAAAGAGAGAGAGAAGGAGAGAGAGAAGGAGAGAGAGAGAGAGAGAAAATGGATAAAGTGCATCCTTCCATCAGGGCCCATACATTAACCACTAACACCATCTCGCTACACACCTTCCTCAGGCTAATGTAGAACACGGGGTCAGGAAGTGATTCGAATAAATTTCAAACGCAACAACTTTGGAAATAAACAGCTTTTCCTCTTCCGTTTTTTGGAGAAGTCATTGAAAATGGCTGCCCTTTTTACATTTTCGAATCGGAATCTCTGTTCACTTCCTGAATTGACTAACATCAATTGGAATTGACCTCAACCCTGCTGTGTAAGCTGCTGCTCTACTGTACCTTCAGGTCGCTCCCATTCAGTCTCATTCTGTTTATCCTCCGCTGGGTTAGAGCAGGAGAGCTCGAGTCAATCCAGTAGATCAACTCCTTCCTGTAGTCAAAGTCCACTGCTATAATGTTACTGAGGCCCTGTGGGACAAAATCATCATGGAACATGTTGTATTGTTGTTACAAAAAAAAACATATTGAGCAATTGCTTTGCATAATTGGTTAGGGAGAGACACACAGGCCATATAAGGATATACTCAATGTACTCAAGTGAGATGACCAATGAAATGATTCTGTGCATAAGAAACCTTCTCCATCCTTAAATATCGAGCTGGTTCAAGAACAAAGGAACACTTCCCTTTGTGTGTCTTACCTGTTTTAGAGGAGCATAATTGGATCCATCAGTGCTTATTTTCCTGATGTCATGATGGTCGGCCAGAATCAGGAAGGGCTCTTCAGCTGAAGAAAATACAAGAACAAAAAAAAAAATACAGCAATTATAATACACCATGGCTCCTATGACTAACATTATAGTCAGAAAAAGTGATGATAGTGATGGTCCTAAAGAGTCACATATGATTATGCAGGGGTGACTGTAGCAGTATGCTCTCAGAGATGGCTCATCATTACTCGTAAGTCATTACTTTTAATGCACCGTCTCATTATCGTACTGCAGGGGCAGTAACGTTACAGTCAGAGGCTCTGGAGGTGTCAGTCTTATACAACCACTGATTCCCTCCCTAGCTCCAAGCCCTAGTATATATATCACTGTCACAGGCTATTATTTGACTGGGCTCACTACAGGTACATTCCCATGGAGACATATTCTAGTGTTCTCTTTTAACCAATCAGAATCCTCGTTCCGATTCAAGGTAATTCCCCTGTGATTTCCAGAAGTCCCTGATTTAAAAAATTATTTTAAAAAAAATCAAGAGTAAGGTGGCTGAGAGAGTTGCAGACACATGGGCAGATGGGTAAGAAGGAAGAGAGAGAGAGGGAAAGGACAGAAGAAGATAAGATGGAGAAAGGGGTACCTCAAGCAGCAGAGGCACAGATACAAGGACAGGTGGGTAAGAAGAGAGAGAGAGAGAGAGAGAGAGAGAGAGAGAACAAGAAAAATAACAGAGGAGAAAATGATGGAGGTAGAGAAAGAGGTATACCCGAGAGAGACCTGCAGATCTGCGAGTTCTTAGTTGGCGCCTCGTAACCGTCTGCACACAGACACTTGTACGATCCGTATGTGTTGACGCAGAGCTGGCTACAGGGGAAGTCGGATGAACATTCGTCAATGTCAACACACGTTTGGCCATCGTTCTTCAAGCGGAATCCCGGCCAACACTTGCACTGGATCGGACGTGAGGGAGAAATTGAGAGCCATTATTTTTCTGACAGAATCCATGTGTGGGCACTGAGGCACGGAATCAATCAATGGAAAAGTGATGGGGTACTGTCGCCATCGGGTTGGAGTGACTATGGACTATACAGGGACACTATGACACAAAGGGATTTAATAGGTTCTGAGTGCAAAATCCATGGTTTGTTTTGTTGGCGAACCACTCTTTGAAGGTATGAACACCTTACAGAGTATGGATTTAAATACATTTTTCTCTGACAACCTATAGCTTACAGCAACCAGGCAGATCCCAACATACATACTGTAATGTATGTACCAGGGTCATGGTTATTGAGTATGAATAGCACAAACAAACACATATTGTTAGCCAGGAGAAAAATGTTCTGGAAAACAGAACCGTTTCCCTTCGGAGAAATATCATGTCCACATAGTATGTTGATTTAGGTTCTGTTTGTTTTATTGTTAAACATGATAATATATGTAATGTAATAACCCTGGTGCTATCACACAGAAATCCGATCATTATAGAGACATTTGCAAAACATCAATAAACTGTTAGCAGCTGAGCCTTAGTTTTATGTTGTAAGAGCTTAGTGGGCTTACCATACTTAGGGCTATACCGTGTGTGTGTGTGATACTGAGAAAAATAACCTTGTACAGTTCATGACTTGTGATTGTGTGTGTATGTGTGTGTATGTGTGTGTGTGTGTGTGTGTGTGTGTGTGTGTGTGTGCACTTCTGAGAAAGCAAGCAGGGGTACCTTCCTACCTTGTACCCTACAGGCAGGTCTTCACAGTCCTGTGTGCATCCACTGACTCGACGGTTCAGACACTCGTTGACATGACAGTTCCTCTCGTCTGATGCGTCCCCACAGTCGTCCCTCCTGTTACACAGGCTGGCCAGCGAGACACAGCGGCCGTTGACACACATGAAGAAAGAGCCGTTGCACAAGCTTTCTACAGAACAAAGTGGCAAGTGTTAGATTTGAACTTTCTGTGAAAGCCAGGAATGCAAGACTTCTGTATTCCCAGAACCAGATTAAGCCTAGTCCTAGATAAAAAATATATACAGTATATACATATATTGTTGTTGTCCAGTTCTAGGCTTAATCTGGGTCTGGGGAACCGGCCAACATAATGAAACAGTCAAATATACATATTTCTATCAACCAGGAACGTGTACACATAGGGGTCTCTGTGTCAGAGCACCTGCCCCATTGCCCTCTCTCTCAACAACTGCCCTTTTGGGTGGTGGTATTTGTATATATTTTTGTACACAGTTTTTGACATTGTTGTTCTGAACCCACTGCTTGAAATTCGTTGTGATGTCATCAAGTTCGCCACCCCCACCCCCACCCCCAGTTGGTTGGTTGGTTGCGCCTGTTTATTGGCCATGTATGGAGTTCGTACCCAGTATCCAAACATGTATGGTGTCATGATGTGGCCTTTTCTGGGTATAGATCGTGGAATTCTGAACGGTACTCTGAATTTCTGAATGGTACTCTAAAGGACCCATTCTAACCACGTAAGACTTTAGGGAAGCAGAGAGACACTCGGATGAACTTTCCAACAGATGGACTGACGATTCCATCAGAGATCACGACGACACACTGGGTAAATACATATTGATTGCAATTATTCCCAAAATGAGTGAGCGTTCATGTGCAAAGGATTAGCATTTCAATTCATATAATTATCAACTGTGTAGTGACTTTTTTTTGTCTTTCCTGCCATTCGCAGTCCACACCCACTTCCCTTTGTCCACCAAGCCGTCATATCGGCTTAGACCACTAGGGAACCTCCCCTATCATTTCCTTGTAACCATATCTACTGTGTTGTTTGTTTATGCATTTCTGTGATTATTTAGTTAGTTGGTAAATAAATGATTAAGACATTTGATGTATGGATGATTCAGAGTAAAGGCTGGGTTTGGTGCAGTTAACTTACAATTTACGACGTTTGGAATGAGACTAACATGAGGTAAAGAATAATTAATGAATTAGAAGACTAATTGATCAGATATTAAAATATCTGAATAGTTATATGCGGAAAATTATAACTTTGTAATCTGAAGATTTTCCTTGGTTCCCCGACTTCCTAGTTAATACCATTTACATGATTAGTTTAATCACATAATAATAATTACAGAGAATTGATTTTATAAAATAACAGTCTTGACTTTAATGATGCCAAAGACACAGCAATGGCTTGAGACGCAGTCACAGGTCGAGTGTGTGTAGCAAGCTACCAATTATTATTATTATAATTTTGTTTACTTTTACCCCTTTCTCTCCCTAATTTTGTGGTGTCCAATTGAGAGGCTATGGTGGGGAAATGACAAGATTATGTTATAATGCATCAAATGGTTGTTTATTGCAACAAAATAAGGGGTTGTTAGAACGCTCATCTGTGTATGTTCTACTGAGGATGGGCCTCTGGAAGATTTATGATGTCTTTGGGTGATACCGCATTCCAGAGCATGGGTTAATGTTTCTGTACTGGGGTACCAGCGGGAGATGGTTCCAGTATCGAGTTGGGGGGCCAGACCCTGGTCTCTACACAATGAGGACAGTTTTTACAGCAGATACTGTCTGCTTTGAATTATATGTATCTTTCATACAAATATTAACCTTGTGACCCATTCCATACATCTGTTGTTTGTCATCGAGACTGAAGGAGAATGGACTTTTCTATAAAATGCCGTGGCTCAAACCAGCTTGTTGAGTTCTCAGTGATCACCCCCAGGGTTGATTACCGACCAGCTCCATTACTGCAGTAATTAAACAATAACGTTTGATTGTTTGGAAGAAATCTAAACTTGATAACACGTGATTTACATCATCATCAATATTCTGCCTGGTTGGCTGTTAACGTCTTGGATATAGGGGGCGCTATTTTAATTTTGGGATGAAAAACGTTCCCGTGTTAAACAAGATATTTTGTCACGAAAAGATGCTCGACTATGCATATAATAGAATTGGAAAGAAAACACTCTGACGTTTCCAAAACTGCAAAGATATTGTCTGTGAGTGCCACAGAACTGATGTTACAGGCGAAACCCAGATAAAAATCCAATCAGGAAATGCCTCATGCCAATGACTCCTTATATGGCTGTGAATGGGCCACGAATGAGCTTAGGCTTTCTGTCGCTTCCCCAAGGTGTCGACAGCATTGTGACGTATTTGTAGGCATATCATTGGAAGATTGACCATAAGAGACAACATCTACCAGGCGGTCGCTTGGTGTCCTCCGTTGCAATTATTGCGTAATCTCCAGCTGCAGTATTTTTCTGTTCGCTTCTGATGAGAAACCAACTGTCGCGACTGATATATTATCGAATAGATATGTGAAAAACACCTTGAGGATTGATTCTAAACAACGTTTGCCATGTTTCTGTCGATATTCTGGAGCTAATTTGGAAAAAAGTTTGGCGTTGTAGTGACTGCATTTTCCGGTCTTTTTCTTAGCCAAACATGATGAACAAAACGGAGCTATTTCGCCAACACAAATAATCTTTTTGGAAAAAAATGAACATTTGCTATCTAACAGAGTCTCGTCATTGAAATCATCCGAAGTTCTTCAAAGGTAAATGATTTTATTTGAATGCTTTTCTTGTTTTTGTGAAAATGTTGCCTGCTGAATGCTAGGCTTAATGCTATGCTAGGCTATCAATACTCTTACACAAATGCTTGTGTAGCTTTGGTTGAAAAGCATATTTTGAAAATCTGAGATGACAGTGTTGTTAACAAAAGGCTAAGCTTGTGTTTCAATATATTTATTTCATTTCATTTGCGATTTTCATGAATAGGAAACGTTGCGTTATGGTAATGCGCTTGAGGCTATGATTACGCTCCCGGATACGGGATTGCTCGTCGCTAGAGGTTAACCTACGTGCAGCAGAGAGAGGCAGAAAGACAGAGAGGAGCGGCTGCATCTACGCCCCTCCGACCCAACTCCATCCCTTCTTCAGTCGGGAGTTGCACACGAGTGTCATGGCAGCAGCAACAGAGGTAGTCAAGACGTTCATCCATGTTTCTCAAACGTCAAATTTCGAAGTTGTTCCAAACAACACATTTCGAAGAGTTTGATTACGTCTCCGTATCGTTCCAAGGTTAAGTTTAGGCATCAACTCCGAATTCGTAAAATAAGAATATAAAAAACAACATATCGGTGGATTTGAACATGCATCCTTTGGGCTCTTTGGAACCAGAGGCGGATGCTTACTCCCATCTGCCATCCACGTCCACTATGCTTACTTGAAGGTAACAGCGCTCACTGTTGCCCCTAGTGGCCTGTTTCCACGGCATCTCCCGAAGTCCTCAGACATGGATGGACGTTGAATAATGACTTGTAATCACAGGTGATCTGCCTGATCTAACAACCATATACTAAAAATATCCACACAAGCTACTAGCCAGCCAGCCCATATATCATGATTCAGAAGATTATGAATATTATATTGTAAAGAGCATTGAAGATAAATCACAATCAGCTAACCGGGAGTCGGTGGGTTCATTTTGAGCACCTGGATCCTGAAAGGTCTGTTCCCAGCAGGTCTATGAGCACAAAATGTGTTTGTAATAGGCTAAAACCAGCCGGAACATGGTGAGACAGGGGCAGTCTGTACCTCGTCTGTTCTCTCTCACATACACACACACTTGTGTTGTATCAGATGAAAGGCTTGCCTGCAGCGGAACACTTGGTGTTGTGTGGCAGCTCGTCTGATTGGTCGAGACAGTCGGGATGGCCGTCACACTCCCACTGAACTCTGGGTAAACAGCGGCCATCTGTGCAGCGGAACTCCCCCAGACTGCAGGACCCGTACTCTGTAGGACACAGGAGGCAAGAGGTGGGATGTGCAGTCAGAACACAACAAGAGGAAATACAAGTCAGACAGACAGAGAGAGAGAGAGAGAGATTCTTACCACATTCCAGGGTCTCATCGGAGCCGTCTCCACAGTCATCGTCACGGTCACAAGCGAACCGCTGTGGGATGCAGATCTGATTACGACACTGGAACATTCCCTCCATGCACGTGTTGTTGGGGGCTGTGATAAGAAACATGTGGAGGGACAATTTGTTAAAGAAATACCTGAGATTTTTTCATATCATACACCTCTCTCAAAAAGGATCTGAACTTCTATAGGAATGTGGACATTATTAACAAGGTACACTATATATACAAAAGTAGGTGGACTTCCCTTCAAATTAGTGGATTTGGCTGTTTCATCCACACCCGTTGCTGACATATGTATAAAAATCGAGCACGCCGCCATGCAATCTCCATAGACAAACATTCGCAGAAGAATGGCCTTACTGAAGAGCTCAGTGACTTTCAATGTGGCACCGTCATAGGATGCCACCTTTCCAACAAGTCAGTTCGTCAAATTTCTGACCTGCTAGAGCTGCCCCGGTCAACTGTAAGTGCTTTGGGATGAATTGGAACGCTGACTGCGAGTCAAGCCTAATCGTCCAACATCAGTGCCCGACCTCAATAATGCTCATGGCTGAATGGAAGCAAGTCCCCGCAGCAATGTTCCAACATCTAGTGGAAAGCCTTTCCAGAAGAGTGGAGGCTGTTATAGCAGCAAAGGGGGGACCAACTCCATATTAATGCCCATAATTTTGGAATGAGATGTTCGACGAGTTGGTGTCCACATACTTTTGGTCATGTAGAGTGTGTGTCAAGGTGAAATATGGTTTTACAGCACTGTAGAAGATGGAGTGCCGTTTGTTGTAACAGAAACTTATCGAGTCATTTTTGCTTTGCAATAGCGATTCTGAATACACAATGACAGAAATGTAATGAGACATTTTTGCTTTACAAATGGGACTACACTATGATTGTCTGCTGTTTGTTTTCTGTCTGGAGGGCTTCAGAAGGCAATACCCTATGACAGACATGTATTGAGACATTTGTGTTTTACAAAAGGGACTTGGACTAACTACACTGTTAGACACATGTCCTTATTATTATCATTATAATATGTGCTTTAGAAAAGAGAGTGAGTACACTATGACTGTGATTTCTGTTCAGAAACTTCAGAACAATATTATTACCACAGCCAGCAGCAGAGAGCTCATCACTCCCATCTGGACAGTCCCTCTCCCCATCACAAAGCCAGTGTTTGGGGACGCAGCCGTACGACTCTGGGCAACTAAACAACCCTGGGCCACAGGTAGCCGTACCTGGATATGTACAATAGGATTCCTGGTCAAAACATTATTTTACCGAACTGAAGAATCTGTAGCCTGAGTGCCAGTCTGTTTTAGCTATCTTGCCAACTTCTTAAGGAATTGCCATGCCAACCATGTTTGCTATGATAATGATTTGGCAAGACAGCAAAAACAGACTGGCAATCAGGATACAGAATCTGCACAATTACAGTAATAGAAATACAGATATTTACAAGACTTTCTGAAGAGTCTGTGCAAATATTACTGAAAAACATGAAATCCACATCTCTGTAGCAAATTGCTCATCTATATATCTCCACCAAGGATGTATCTCGTAAAATTGGTAGTTAGTCTTGTCCCATCGCTGCAACTCCCGTACGGACTCGGGTAGAGGCGAAGGTCACGTGTGCACCGAAACATGACCCCGCCAAGCTGCGCTGCTTCTTGACACACTGCTCGCTTAACCCGGAAGCCAGCCGCACCAATGTGTCGGAGGAAACATTGTACAGCTGGTGACCGAATCAGCGTGCATGCGCCGGGCTGCCACAAGGAGTCACTAGAGCGCGATGGAACAAGGACATCCCAGCTGGCCAAACCCTCCCCTAACCCGGACGACGCTGGGCCAAATGTGCACCGCCTCATGGGTCTCCCGGGTACAGCCAGCAGCGACACAGCCCGGGATCGAACCCGGATCTGTAGTTTGACACATTTGAGTCAACATAGTGTAAATAAATTCAGCCGTGTTTTTATACCACAGATCTCTGAGCTCTCGTCCAATCCATCCCCACAGTCATCCTCTCCGTCACAAAGCCACTGCTTGGCTATGCACTTGTTCTTAGAGCAGGCAAACTGGTTCCACAGGCAGGATAAGTCTAGACAAAATTAAATATAACACATTATATGGTATTTCATTGGGACAGGAAGCATGTAAACATCTTCACAATTGACCGTGCAGAGAGCAGTGATAAATTAATGATATAGCACGGTAGTGTGCAAGTCCAAACGGGCCCAGGTTTCAACTGGTAATATGAAATTGCAGTCAAGTCACATACAATAAAAGGTAGGTAGGTCTTTGAACAGAAAAGGTGAAGAAAATAATATCACATACAGAGGTGAAGGTAAACAATTTTGAAGGGAGTCTCTATTCTAATGCAGGTGGGAAATGATATCACTATATCAATGTCATCTGTGAAATTAGATACAAACAAACAACCCTCAGTCGTAAGCACTTTCAAAGTAATGCTTGTCTTACATTCAAACCATGCACAAAAGGAGTGAAGGAGCACCAAGTGAGGTAAAAATGATTCAGCCTTAGCAAGCAGAGAGCGAGAGAGCGAGAGCGAGAAAGAGGGAGAGAGATGAGAGAGGGAGAGACATAAAGAAAGAGAGAGAAAGAAATGTCTGTTTATTTGTTAGCATTTCACATCAATTTTATGATGATACTGTGGAACTGCTTCCTTGGGCAGCCAGAGAGCAACCATTAACAATAACTGTATGGCCACATGGACAAGGTCAGTGTGAACTAGCCACACAAACAGCGGGCACCAACAACAAGGTGTGTGCATCCAACCACTACTGGCTGGGACTCATTCAAATACACAGACGATGAGCAAATCCACAACAAACATAAATAGGATATTTGCTATTGCTATTCTATTTGGGTTACAACAGCATAGTTTACTGCTCTGCCCTGAAGAACCAACAGCAGGAGTGAAGCATCTCCTCCCATCATTATTCCTCAGGAGAGGCTTTGAACAGTGATTGTGGGAGATTTCCACATAGGGATCAAATCAGGGGTGGAAGCATTGGGCTCAGCAGGAGACACCCCTTCACTGCTTCCTTTAATGACCCACATGAACAAACCACCAACACTGGGTTATCTCATCTTCTTATCTGTCCGTATTGACCGAATGTATTGACCAGACACAACAGGGGATACAGGACAAGAGGAGAAATCTTTCAACCTAGAAATTCTCCATTATATTTGGCCACCTTGAGCTTTGTCAGCATTTCACGCAGGATGTACCCTACAACATAATGATCCAACCGTTACTTTAAACAGAGTCATTTGAATAATTTAGACTCTCTCTCAAATCAATGGCAGTGGCTACAAATCAGTGCAATGTGCTTGCTGAAATAAATGTAATGTAAATAAATATGAGGTAAATAAATATCTCTCATATCATACCACACTGGAATTCATCTGCTCCGTCTTCACAGTCTTTCACTCCGTCACACAGCCAGACAGTGTGGATGCAGTTTCCACTGGGGCAAGCAAAATGGCCTTCCTCACATCTCTTTCTGAGGGAAGGAGCTGGGGAGAAACCAGAAGCCAAGACACAATTTCAAAATATCTTAAAATGCATCCCACTAGGCCTGGTGTCTGTCTGGTACACGGCCACATCAACAGTAGCAGACAGAACTAGTGTCACAGAAGAGAAAAAAGGAAGGATAAAAACATACTCTGGCAGTTGGTTTCATCTGCATAATCCCCACAGTCGTTGGCTCCATCACACATCCAGGAGGGGTGGACACAGAGGGAGGTAGAGTTGCAGCTGACGAACACTGTCTCCTTCACCCCCAGCATGTAGTAATCCAAGCAGCCTGTGTTGCCTAGAGAAAGTGGGCATTCGACCGGCATATCGAAAGCCTAAGGTTAGGGATTGATTCCTGGCTACACATTGTTTTAACTATAATAGCATAGTGTCCTGATATAACAATGAAAAATAACTTCAAATTCCGAGGTGCGGATGTTCCTTCTTCTCTTTTATCTAACATTAAAAAGACACATGACCAGGCTAGACTACAGACCAGCTACGTGGAAAAGCTACATGGGAAAGGCAATGTTGTAGTGTGGCGCCTTAACAAAGGTACGGTGTGGCGCTTTAACAGAGGCTTATCTTACTACAGTTCTTCTCATCTGAGGCGTCGGGACAGTCGATGATCTGATTGCAGCGGGACGAGGCCGGAATACAAACTCCGTTCAGACAACGCCAGTCTGAGGGAGAGCATGAGGAATCTGGAGAGAAAATACAGGTCCGAAATGAAAAGATTAAGAAACGAGGGATAAAAATATGTTGTGTTTGAAATCCATCTCTTTGGTTTGTCGTCAGGTGAAGAGATAGATAAGAATAGATAACATTGGCCTCCCGGTGGCACAGTAGTCTAGGGCACTGCATTGCAGTGCTAGCTGTGCCACCAGAGACTCTAGGTTCATGCCCAGGCTCTGTCGCGACCGGGAGGTCCTTGTCTCATCGTGCACTAGCGACTCCTGTGGCAGGCCGGGCGCATTGCATGCTAACCAGGTCGTCAGGTGCCCGGTGTTTCCTCCATCACATTGGTGCGGCTGGCTTCAGGGTTGGATGCTCGCCGTGTTAAGAAGCAGTGGGGCTTGGTTGGGTTTCGGGGGACGCATGGCTTTCGACCTTTGTCTCTCCTGATCCCGTACAGGAGTTGTAGCAATGAGACAAGATAGTAACTACTAACAATTGGATACCACGAAATTGGGGAAAAAAGGGGGTAAAATAAAAAGAATAGATAATATTATCCTTGCTTAGAGAAATGTTCCTCTATGAAATCTAATAGGAGGGACAGGAGTTATAAAGCTATTTATTTGTTTATACAGTAATAATATAGTACAGATTATGTTGTCTGTCGGACAGGGCATGTAAATTCATCAGATTCTTATTACTCACTGTTACAATAAACCTCGTCGGAATCATCTCCACAGTCGTTCACCCCGTCACAAACCCGCCTATTGACCACACAGCGCTGGTTATAGCAGCTCTTGAAGCCCCGTCTACAGTTTCTGTTATCTGTAAGAGATGAAGGAAAACGAAAGTGATACAAAGACACTTCAGGAAGAGATTCGACCAAAGGAATTACATGACATTCACTTGAATACTGTTTCTCTTCTCCTTCATGGATTTCAGGAAGTGAGCGAGTCTGAACTCATTCTACTGGACAAGAGTTTCGCGGGGGCTCGGTAGGGATTTTCATCTGAGGACCGGTGAACTAGTACAGTAAAGCATATTGGGTGCGTACTTACCACAGTATTTCATTTTCTCATCAGACTTGTCTTTGCAGTGTGCTATTCCGTCACATGTCAGCTGATAGTCGATACACTCCCCGTTCCCACACTCAAACTCAGTGTGGATGTTGCAGGAGGAGTTTTCAGCTGTGAAAAAGAAGAGAAAATAAATTTTGGGGGATTCTTCGTCCAAACAGAAGGGTCTGCTTTCTGCTATATCCCTCCCAGACAGTCTCCAACAAACATCCTTCTTCAATGCCCATCTTCATTGATTCATCTGACAGTAACACTATCAGATGCCTATTGTCTATTTGTCTATTAGCAAGACATTCACATGGTCCTTCGAGCCAGATGCTGTTTACCCATGAATTAGAGGGAAAAAGACAAGGTACTAGACTTACATACACATCTGTTATCTTCCAGTATTAGTCTCTCTCCTCTGCAGCTACAGTTGACTGTGCCGTGAGGGGTCAGAAGACAAAGGTCATGACATCCACCGTTCAGCACTGTGCAAGGGGACAGTTCACCTGGGAAAACAGATCATTGTGGGTACTGTAGTACATCATGTTACAGAAAACACACATCAACTTCCAAATAAACAGGACAATATATTGCTCATTTTTTATAATCCAAATGGCATGCTTTATTTCCTACTTGCAGTGCCTCCCATAAAGAGTTTCAGCTTCCACATTTTTCTAAATCAAGCACTGAAAACCTTTCAAGGGCAGTGTTGTGGTAGAAAGGTAGACTTCTCTGTTGGGGACCATCTTTGAACTCTGTTTGGCTTGAACAGTGGAATGGAGCGGTAAGCTATAAACCATGCCATCATGCTGCCCCCTTAGTACACACACACGTCTGCTCACTCCAGAGAGAGAGCGAGAGAGCGAGAATATATATTTCTCTGCTCGAATGGTACAGATTCAACTGAAGCACTGTGCCAAGCTTGGGCTCCACTGAAGCACAGGCCAGGCAACATGGGATAGCCTGTGGCACTGGAGGTTGGGATTTTTGGAGTTGTTTATTCAATAACAGATTTACATTGAGTGGTAATTAATCTGGGTCTATAGGAAGTATTGCATAATGTTCATGCCAAATGTGGTCAAACTCAGCTACACAGGGTTGTAACCACATGCAAACCATCACAGGCTGCAGTTACATTTTATCACACACAATTGCAAAATAGTCTACTCACAAAATACCACATTTTGTGTGTATATTTTAGACAATGTATAGAAGTTTCCATGTTGACAAGTGAGTTGTGCTTTGATGTACTGTATAGAATTCACTTACAATTGTTGGTATTGTTGGAAACTGCAACAATTCCCATTGGCTGGTGGGGGATGTCGGCTCTGAGGACCTTAATTTCGCCACCTGTGTACTTATTGGAGCGTACCACTGCCCTCCGTACCCAATCAGACCAGAACAGGAAGTTCCCATAGATAGCCAGGCCAAAGAAGGTTCCTGGACCTGACTTCATAATTACCTACAGATTGAACGTAAGAAGAAAATGGTGTTAAATTGGTTTTATGCTCATGTTTTAGTCATTTGTTTAGTCATATTAATTTAGGTTGAAATACATCAACAGAACCTTGGACGTCACATACTCAAGCATGAGAAGAGGTATGAGACAGCTGGAATCATTTCTAAATCTGATGGTACACTCAGATTTAAATGTTTCCAAAAGGGTTCTTCAGCTGTCTCCATAGGATAACCCTTTTTGGTTCCAGGTAGAACTGTCTGTACAAATGGTTATTCATGGAACCCAAAAGGGTACAAGCACCTTTAAAGGGTTCTTCAAGGGGTTTTCCTGTGGGGACAGCCGAAGAACCCTTTTAGGTTCTAGATAGCACCTTTTTTTCTAAGAGTGTACAAGATGTGACTTAATCATTCTATTCAGAATAACATACCGTGTATATATAAATATAAATATATATATTTATTTCTCCTTACATATCTGTGTGAGCCATCATATTCACATCGTTCAATCTTTCCCAGACTGCCATCGGAGAAGAAGAGTTTCTCAGCGGTGTGGTCGATGGTGAGTCCATTAGGTGTGAGGATGTCTGTGGTGATGACACTCTGGATATTGTTTCCTGACAGGGTGGATCTCATAATGCTGGGGCGCAGTTCATTCCAGTTAGTCCAGAACATCAGGCTGCATCAGCAGTGAAAACAAAAACACTATTGAGACTTTCACAGAAGCTCACCCTCTCAAACACCTAGATCTCACCTAGATCTCCTGAACGCAGCTCACTCTCCAGATCCCAATCACCTGTTCACACACCTGTATGCCATTACCACACACTATTTAGTTCAGTTCTTTGCACCCCATCACTGTGAGGTATTGTTTGTTTTGTGACACGCGTCTTTCAGAGCTCTGTTTTTCCCCGTGATTTACTATTCCCTGCCTGTACTTTAGCTTATCGGATTTCCTGTTATCTACCTATGGCCCGATCTCCCGGACTACTTTACTAGCCTTTTCCCTGCCTGTCCCTGGACCCAGCTACCTGCCTCCTCCTGTGGTCCTTTGCAATAAACACCTGCTGCGCCCTGCACTTGAAACCAGCTTTGTCTCCCCTCGTGTTCATTACAAATGTATAGTAAACATCCAACGTCTACACTGAATGATTATTTCCATTCTCCAGGGAAACGCAAATCTATTTATTCTTTCTCTATTTTCTAAAGATATGAACATGTTCCCATCCTCACATTCTAAAGCAAAATTATTTTGTGATGTTTTTGTGAAGGAAAATTCTTGTTCTTGTGAAGAAAAATAAGGGATAAAAGGGAGGCTCAGTAATGAATGATGATAGAACACTTCTGACACTCCCCCAGAGCAGTTATAAACCTCATTCCCCTGATAGCAGAAGTGTTCAAAAGATTTGCTAACCGAGTACATAACACAAACCATATACCCAAGTGAGCATCTAATGTAGGCCACTAAGGGCCTGTGTAAGACATTAGGAGCAGTGAAGGTTTAACACCTACTTCTGACATTCCTCCAGAGCCAGGTTATGTGGGTGGTCTTCCTCTGCCAGTGTGACCACAGCCTCTCTGGTGAAGGCCCCGGGGAGACTCTGGTCCAGGCTGTGCCTGCTGACGGTGGCTGTGGTGGAGCTGGTCCAATAAAGCGAGTCCCAGGCTCCATGGTACGCCAGGCCCTCTACTGACCCCACATCTACACGGCAACAATAGCAATGATATAATTAAGCAATAAGTCACGGGGGGTGTGATATATTGCCAATATATCATGGCTAAGAGCTGTTCTTAGGCACGATGCAACACGGAGTAAGCCGTGGTTAGCCGTGATATATTGGCCATATACCAAAATCCCAAGGTGCCTTATTGCAATTATACACTGATTACCAACATAATTAAAACAGTTAAAAGTTATTTTTTGTCATACCCGTAGTGTACGGTCTAATATACCACAGCTTTCAGCCAATTAGCATTCATGGCTCCTACCACCCAGTTTATAACACTGAATATAACATTGACAAATACTGAATAACACTAATCTGACCTTTGCCTGAATAAGAAGAGCTCAACAAACACACGTGATACAGTCAAACACAGTGAGCGGATTAGTCTTTTCTTTCATGGTAAAGTAAGAAAAAAAATATATATATATATGTATACTACCGTTCAAAAGTTTGGGGTCACTTAGAAATGTCCTTGTTTTTGAAAGAAAAGCAACATTTTTGTCCATTAAAATACCATCAAATTGATCAGAAATACAGTGTAGACATTGTTAATGTTGTATATGACTATTGTAGCTGGAAACGGCAGATTGTTTTAATGGAATATCTACATGGGCGTAGAAGCCAATTATCAGCAACCTTCACTCCTGTGTTTCAATGGCATGTTGTGTTAGCTAATCCAAGTCTATCATTTTAAAAGGCTAATTGATCATTAGTAAACAATTTTGCAATTATGTTAGCACAGCTGAAAACTGTTGTGGTGATTAAAGCAACAATAAAACTGGCCTTCGTTCGACTACTTGAGTATCTGGAGCATCAGCATTTGTGGGTTCGATTTCAGGCTCAAAATGGCCAGAAACAAAGATTTTCTTCTGAAATTCCTCAGTCTATTCTTGTTCTGAGAAATGAAGGCTATTCCATTCAAGAAATTGCAAAGAAACTGAAGATCTCATGCAACACTGTGTACTACTCCCTTCACAGAACAAACTGGCCCTAACCAGAATAGAAAGAGGAGTGGGAGGTTCCGGTGCACAACTGAGAAAGAGGACAAGTACATTATAGTGTCTAGTTTGAGAAACAGATGCCTCACACGTCCTCAACTGGCAGCTTCATTAAATAGTACCTGCAAAACACCAGTCTCAACGTCAACAGTGAAAAGGTGACTCTGGGATGCTGGCCTAGGCAGAAAAAAGTCATATTTCAGACGGGCCAATAAAAATAAACGATTTAGGCCTCCCGGGTGGCGCAGTGGTCTAAGGCACTGCATCGCAGTGCTAGCTGTGCCACTAGATTCTAGGTTCGAGACCAGGCTCTGTCGCAGCCGGCCGCGACCGGGAGGCCCATGGCGCACAATTGGACGAGCGTCATCCGGGTTAGGGAGGGTTTGGCCGGCAGGGATATCCTTGTCTCATCGCGCACTAGTGACTCCTGTGGTGGGCCGGGCGCAGTGCACGCTGACACGGTCGCCAGGTTCCTCCGACACATTGGTGCGGCTGGCTTCCTGGTTTGATGGGCATTGTGTCAAGAAGCAGTGTGGCTTGGTTGGGTTGTGTTTAGGAGGACGCATGGCTCTCGACCGTTGCCTCTCCTGAGTCCGTACGAGAGTTGCAGCGATGAGACTGACACTACTACCAATTGGATACCATGAAATTGGGGAGAAAAAAGGGGTGAAATATACAACAACAAAAAAAAGAAAAAAGAAATGATTAAGATGGGCAAAAGAACTTAGACACTGGACAGAGGAAGATGGGGGAAAAAGTGTTATGGACAGACCAATCCAGGTCTCAGATTACCTCAACAAATTGACAACTAGAGTAGAATGCTGTAGATATGCATGGTTGTAATTGCTTCAAATGGAGGATTATTTGATGAAGGCAAAGTTTGAAGGACACAATTATTATTTCAATTAAAAAACATTTATACCCTTGTGAACGTCTTGACTATATTTCCTATTCATTTTACAACTCATTTCATGTATTATGTTTTCATGGAAAACAAGGACATTTCTAAGTGACCCCAAGCTTTTGAATGGTAGTGTGTATATATTGAGATATCTTGCACGCCTTGTAAAAGTTGTCTTATGTGGTGGTGTCATGAAGGTTTCCACATAAGGCATTTAGGCGTGAAGTGAATTCAGTGGTCAACTGTACTGGGTAGCGATCAACACTCTGAATGCTTTGATTTCAAACCGGTTGGGTCTGAATGTGAATAACCTTCATCGTGATACACCTAGATATCCCTGTGAATATATCCCCATTATTTCATATTTTGCTGTACCGAACTGTAGAGTTTCTTCCTAAAAGATAAATCAATGCCAAACTCATTTGAATGGAACCTAACGAGCCTAGGCAGGTGTAAAAATGTCCCACTGTGCTAAGAGATTAACAATAGAAGACTGTGGTGCTGTGTCACAGCTGCTCACTGTTTCACATTCAGACGGGACAATAGCACAAACTAGGACATAAAAATCTACAGTCACTACCAGTAAAAAAAGGAAAAGTAATACAAAGAATTGAGAATACAGCCAGTATACAAACAGGCAACACCACTAATAAATCTTTAAACAAACAGAAAAATCATATTCTCTTCATCTGCCCTGCCCAAATGTATTCAGAATAAATTCTGCAAATAGCGTAAAATCACACACTTGTTTGGACATGGGATAGGCCTATATGGATGACAAAAATATTATTTTAGGAGATACTTAAATATCATATTCGTTAATTATTAAATAGCAATAGTGCTGGTGCTTTCTCCAGCCTCCTTTTAAGTGCAACCATTATTCCCTTTCCTCTCCAACATCCAACCCCCTCAGTTATTTTGATGGATCTTCCTTCCCCGTTTCTGGTCAGTCAGATATATTTGAGCCAAGTCAGCATGGAGCCTAGCCTACTACAGTGAAGCTACAGTTGCTATGGTGTGATGGGGATCTGCTGTCTATGTGCATTGGGGAACTACAGACCTATGTGTGTGTGTATGTGTGTGTGTGTGTGTGTGTGTGTGTGTGTATGTTCACCTGATTCCTCCTAAAACACTGTATCAGATGGACATACAGAAGAAATGGCATATTCATCTATTGGCATTGATATTCACTGTATGTCTATCAGTGGAGGCTCCTCCAAGGAAGAAGGGGAGGGCCATCCCTCCTCAGTGAATTTCATAAAATATTTTTGCAAAGGTTTACAGTAGCCTCAACAGCACCCTGTAGGATAACACCAAGGTGTAGCCGGAGGACAGCTAGCTTTCGTCCTCCTCTGGCTAGATTGACGTCAATAAAACCTAGGAGGCTCATGGTTCTCACCCCCTTCCATAGACTTATGCAGTATTTATGACAACTTCCGGAGGATGTCATCCAACCTATCAGAGTTCTTGCAGCATGAACTAACATGTTGTCCACCCAATCAAAGGATCAGATAATTAATATAGTTCTGAAAGCATAAGCTACAGCTAGTTAGCACTACAGTGCATAAAATGTGGTGAGTAGCTGACTCAAGGAGAGAGAGAGAAAGGCAGTAGTTGAACAGTTAAATGAATTTCTTCCAAAATTAAGGAGAAGCAAGAGAGAAATAGAGAGAGTTTTTATGTCACTTTCAGTTTCAAATACTTAGCTAGCAAATGCAGCTAACTAGTTTAGCCCACTGAAACACCTGGCTCAAACAGAGGGATGTTGTGTTAGCTAGCTGGCTATGACTTTCCAACACAACCCTGGAACTCTTCTAAGTCAAGGTGAGCTTTTGGTTTTACAAATTGACTGTACACTGACTGTACACTGTAATGCTACTGTGAGATTGTAGCAGGTTTACTAACGTGTTAGTTCTACTAGCTATGCAATAGCTAGCTCTACTAGCTAGCTCATTTTCATTGAGTAATACTGCAAAATTGCGTGACTAACATCTCCTCTGAAGAAACGTCAAAATGAATGACATATTTTTTTTTGTTATCTTAGATTAATTCTGACTATTGGCGTCTCAATATGGACAAAACATTACAATTACTGTTTTTTTCTCATTTTTAAAATGAAGGTCTTTTAACGGGGTATGTGAGCACACTCGTTCGGTTCGCCTATAGTCACCAGCCAAACTGAAGCATACGGAAGTTTTAAGTCCCCACCATATGAGTCATGTTTTCAACGTAGCACAACATGCCACCTTTCCAACAAGTCAGTTCGTCAAATTTCTGCCCTGCTACAGCTGCACCCTGTCAACTGCAAGTGATGTTATTGTAAAGTGGAAAGGTCTAGGAGCAACAACGGCTCAGCCGCAAAGTGGTAGGCCACACAAGCTCACGGAACGGGACCGGCAAGTGCTGAAGCACATAGATATAAAAATGGTCTGTCCTCGGTTGCAACACTCACTACCAAGTTCCAAACGGTCACTGGAAGAAAAGTCAGCACAATAACTGTTTGTCTGGAGATTCATGAAAGTGGTTTCCATGGCAGAGCAACTGCATACAACGCTAACATCACCATGCACAATGCCAAGCGTCGGCTGGTGTGGTGTAAGGCTCGCCACAATTGATCTCTGGAGCAGTGGAAACACATTCTCTGGAGTGATAAATCACATGCCCCATCTGCCAGTTTGATGGATAATTCTGGTTTTGGCGGATGCCAGGAGTACGCTACCTGCCCCGAATGCCAACTGTAAGGTTTGGTGGAGGAGGAATAATGGTCTGGGGCTGTTTTTCATGGTTCGGGCTAGTCCCCTTAGTTCTAGTGAAGGGAAATCTTAATGCTACAGCATGCAATTACATTTTAAATGATTCTGTGCTTCCAACTTTGTGGTAACAGTTTGGGGAAGAGCCCTGACCTCATCTTCGAAAACCTTTGGGATGAATTGGAATGCCGACTGCGAGCCAGCACTAATCTCCCAACATCAGAGCCTGATCTCTCTAATGCTCTTGTGGCTAAATGGAAGCAAGTCCCTGCATCAATGTTCCAATATCTAGTGGAAAGCCTTCCCAGAAGAGTTGAGGCTATTATAGCAGAAAAGGGGGGGACCAACTCCATATTAATGCTCATGATATTGGAATGAGATTTTCAACAAGGGTGTCCACATACTTATGGTCATGTAGTGTATTTAATCACAGTATTTATCGGTTTATCGGTCTGGGCTCAAAAATGTTATAGAATAATAAGTCAATTTTCCTGTTGTTTTAGTTACCGTCTATTAATATTATTTTTCCTCTATTTCTTATGTTTGTATGTAACCGGTGTGAAATGGCTAGCTAGTTAGCGGTGGTGCGCGCTAATATCATTTCAATTTGTGACGTCACTCGCTCTGAGACCTTGAAGTAGTTGTTCCCCTTGCTCTGCAAGGGCCGCGGCTTTTGTGGAGCAATGGGTAACGATGCTTCAAGGGTGGCTGTCATCGATGTGTGCAGAGGGTCCCTGGTTCGAGCCCAGGTTGGGGCAAGGAGAGGGATGGAAGCTATACTCTGTTACATGTACATCAGAAAGAAACAGGAATTAAATACATACAGTGCCTTGCGAAAGTATTCGGCCCCCTTGAACTTTGCGACCTTTTGCCACATTTCAGGCTTCAAACATAAAGATATAAAACTGTATTTTTTTGTGAAGAATCAACAACAAGTGGGACACAATCATGAAGTCGAACGACATTTATTGGATATTTCAAACTTTTTTAACAAACAAAAACTGAAAAATTGGGCGTGCAAAATTATTCAGCCCCCTTAAGTTAATACTTTGTAGCGCCACCTTTTGCTGCGATTACAGCTGTAAGTCGCTTGGGGTATGTCTCTATCAGTTTTGCACATCGAGAGACTGAAATTTTTCCCATTCCTCCTTGCAAAACAGCTCGAGCTCAGTGAGGTTGGATGGAGAGCATTTGTGAACAGCAGTTTTCAGTTCTTTCCACAGATTCTCGATTGGATTCAGGTCTGGACTTTGACTTGGCCATTCTAACACCTGGATATGTTTATTTTTGAACCATTCCATTGTAGATTTTGCTTTATGTTTTGGATCATTGTCTTGTTGGAAGACAAATCTCCGTCCCAGTCTCAGGTCTTTTGCAGACTCCATCAGGTTTTCTTCCAGAATGGTCCTGTATTTGGCTCCATCCATCTTCCCATCAATTTTAACCATCTTCCCTGTCCCTGCTGAAGAAAAGAAGGCCCAAACCATGATGCTGCCACCACCATGTTTGACAGTGGGGATGGTGTGTTCAGGGTGATGAGCTGTGTTGCTTTTACGCCAAACATAACTTTTGCATTGTTGCCAAAAAGTTCAATTTTGGTTTCATCTGACCAGAGCACCTTCTTCCACATGTTTGGTGTGTCTCCCAGGTGGCTTGTGGCAAACTTTAAATGACACTTTTTATGGATATCTTTAAGAAATGGCTTTCTTCTTGCCACTCTTCCATAAAGGCCAGATTTGTGCAATATACGACTGATTGTTGTCCTATGGACAGAGTCTCCCACCTCAGCTGTAGATCTCTGCAGTTCATCCAGAGTGATCATGGGCCTCTTGGCTGTATCTCTGATCAGTCTTCTCCTTGTATGAGCTGAAAGTTTAGAGGGACGGCCAGGTCTTGGTAGATTTGCAGTGGTCTGATACTCCTTCCATTTCAATAGTATCGCTTGCACAGTGCTCCTTGGGATGTTTAAAGCTTGGGAAATCTTTTTGTATCCAAATCCGGCTTTAAACTTCTTCACAACAGTATCTCGGACCTGCCTGGTGTGTTCCTTGTTCTTCATGATGCTCTCTGCGCTTTTAACGGACCTCTGAGACTATCACAGTGCAGGTGCATTTATACGGACACTTGATTACACAAAGGTGGATTCTATTTATCATCATTAGTCATTTAGGTCAACATTGGATCATTCAGAGATCCTCACTGAACTTCTGGAGAGAGTTTGCTGCACTGAAAGTAATGGGGCTGAATAATTTTGCACGCCCAATTTTTCAGTTTTTGATTTGTTAAAAAAGTTTGAAATATCCAATAAATGTCGTTCCACTTCATGATTGTGTCCCACTTGTTGTTGATTCTTCACAAAAAAATACAGTTTTATTCTTTATGTTTGAAGCCTGAAATGTGGCAAAAGGTCGCAAAGTTCAAGGGGGCCGAATACTTTCGCAAGGCACTGTATATTGTGATGATTGTTGGACAGAATTTGAATTAGAATGCCGAAAAAAAGTGAGAGGAAATGCCAGTAGAAGTCAGCTGTCCCTGACAGTGTGAAAAGACCAGGTAATATGTTATGGTGGAACTGATTTAACGTGTTTGAAGGTTTTGCGGAGTGATTTACAGTGGGAACAGAAGGGGTCATCACATCACTTCCTGTTTGCCATCCATCACCTATTACAGTTGGCTGCAAACGAAGATGGATTAACCCCCCTGTATGAGAGGAAATGCCAATACCAACTACCAGCCACGCTCCTCACCTGCTCACAGCAAGTCTCAGGCCAACCCTTTTATACACCTACACCAAATCCTGGTCTTCTCTAGCGCAGTTGGTAGAGCACAGCCCTTGCAACACCAGGATAGTGGGTTCAATTCCCCGGACTACCCGTATGCATGTATGACTGTAAGTCTTTGGATAAAAGTGTCTGCTAAATGGCTTATACAATATTAATATACCTACAGCTTCTCTATATAGCATTCCTTTCATCATATACAACTCCCGTAGAACTAGATAACATTTTCTGTATCACTTCTAAAATCATTGCAACTGACATCTCATCTTGCTGTACAATGCAGTCTTTGATAGTTTTGCCACTTCTGTCAGCAACCAAATGAAAGCAATAGAAGTGGCAAAAGATCAGAGTTTCTGTCAGAGACGTACAAAAGAGGCTTGAGTCGGTCTCTAAATGTTGACATCAGTGGTACATGAAAGGCAGTCAGATTATGTGGGATCCCTCTGGTTTCACACTCCAAGTAACAGTTTGAGCTCTTGTCAATGGAGAGTTGAAGACCTTTGAAATTGGAGGAAAGAAATGTTCACTACTTGAAACAGCAGCTTTACTTGCTCATCAGTCTTCTCTCTCATCTTTCCAAAGGCAGGGAGGAAGCTATGGTGCCGAAATAAAATAATGAACGCATCCAATGTAAAAGGAGGTGAGAAGTGAATGCAAGTACATTCTACAAGGGGTTTCCACTTCCCCGTTACTCTTTGCTACAGATGTAGGATCTTAATCACTCTTTTGTTGCTCAGACTTTTCCTGCACAGCAGTGTATTTGAGGTTTAAAAAGACTTCTACAGTTTGTTATTTCCACTTTGAAATGTCAGACTTGATTTGCCCTCACAAAAAATGTCCTGTTGTTAGCAGGATTATTTTTCCACCTGTAGCAAACTGGCTCATATTAAGATCCTACATCTGTAGATTAACCAACTGTTTTCAGCTTTTCAAACTGTTAGTAATTCATTTAGTAATGGATAAATGAGCAGACAAACAAATACCACACTTACTCTCAACGATCACCCTCCGTCCAGTCCAGTCGTCATTGACAACCTGTATATTCCCAAAGTGAACGTCACTATAGAAAATCCGGTTGGTGCCTCCAGAGTTCTGTTGTCGGTGATGAAAGGCCAGCGCTATCACATTCTTGAAGTAGGCAGGGTTCTCATAGGGCCTGATGGGCGAGTTGAGGTCGCTGTCGTCTGATAGGTGGATGCTCCTCAGGATCGACCTCTCAGAGTAGAGAAGGTAGCCATCGTACTGGTGACAGCTGAGACCGTCTAATCAAATGACAATGATTATGTAATTGAACCTTTGAAACTGTGATGATTTGAAATAAACATTTGATGTGAAAAAAATACAAAAATAGAATAACATTTTTAAGTGTATTTAAAATCGCTACACACTTAACAGTAAAACAACTATAAATGACAGAATATAAATCAAACAAGAGGCTATAAAAGAGATGAATAAATTAACATAAAAACACCACAGATCACTGATGACCTTTAGCTAGGTAGCCGTGAGCACAGGAACACGTCCTCCTCCCACTGCCCAGGTGGAAACACAGCTGATGGCAGCCTCCGTTGTTCTGGCCACACGGGTTGGTTCCTGTAAGAAAGCCAACAGCAGGGTCAAAAGTCAACACAGGGTCATAAGGAATAAGATTCCATTATGAAGTTGCAGTGATATTGCAGTAGCGATGTTAGTCAATATGCAGATATTAGGTTTCTGTATTGCAAGAGGTTGCAAAACCTTCACGTTAAAGGGGCAATCAGCAGTTGCTGCATCCATTTTTGGACTTATTAATGAATTATTTGTACCTTGATTCTTGAAAACTTCTAAATAAAACCTCATGAGCTTAGTTTAACAGAACCCCAGAATATAAGCTTTTTATTTACTCCAATGTTTGTAAAAAATATAAATGTAAACAAAACATGGTTAAGCTCTAATTTTGATATCATGGATATCCTTGCATACGTAGCTCCGTTTATGAATTTGTTACCGTTTCAACTGCTGATTGGTCCTTTAATCTCAGGTCGATTCTAGAACACTTAACAACCGCAGGTACCGACAGCTGGTAAGAACATGAAATAATACAGATGTGATAATGAAGTTGAAACCTCAACCTTTCTCTCGTCCTCGGTTAAAGACTTTGACATCGTTCAGGTTGACCCCCAGGCCACTCCTCAGAGTCATGGCTCCCTCCGTTGCATAACTCTTGACACCTCGGCGAATGGAGCCATTGGCATGAGCCCTATACACACACACACACACACACACACACACACACACACACACACACACACACACACAACAGGAAGAGGAGGGAGTTTGACACCAGGTAACAGAAAGTTTGACACGGGGATAATCAATGGCCCTTGACTAATTAAAACAGAAGAACTCATTAAATTACACTAGACAGAAGCTAAAATATGCTAGGCAGCTGGTCTGACAGAAGGTGACGGGACCTAGCTACCCTTGCGGATGACATTGAAGTAGGTACGCACAATTTAAATAGAGAGACGGTGCCTTTTCTGCCTTTTTCTCTGCCAATTAGATTGTTGTTTCAAGTGACCTTGTGGTGCAGGTGGTTAATTCAACAAGGGTAGAGCAGCTGGCGAAGGCTTCTTTGGAGCCGGTTTGGAGAGACTGTACTATACTGTAACATTTACGGAGGAATAAATTACCTGTCAGCCCAGTATATGTAAGGCCCATAGACGGCCATTGAAAAGAGATCCGCTGCGTTGCTGGATGAGGATGACAGTACTACCTCCCGGTCCTCTCCGCTCTCAAGGCTGATCCGTTCTATCTTGTCGTCGCGGGCGTCGCACCAATATAATTTATTTTCCTAGAGTACAATGTGGAGAAAATAAACTTCAGGTATATGATGGTGGGAAGAGTATCGTTATAAAAAAGATAACACAAAGCAGAGTGTAATGCCACTTCAGCCAAGAGGATCAGAGGGAGGCTAAAGTGCTGTGTGTACACTCTGGGGGACAAAAACACCTGGTCCTCTTGTTTGACTCAGTGGGGAAGAGTGTGGAGCCAGCAACATCAACATCATGGATTCCATTCCCGCTCGGGTCACAAATACTACAATACCTGCTGCACCCACTGATTGCCAATAACACTGACGGCAATCTTTTTTTAGATGTTTTATTTACTTGTTCAACAAAATCTCTTTCTCTGAGCATTTGTATTACTTTGAAATAATATACTTTTTTTTGCATATAATATAGCTCGATATTTGTATTATTTATTTTCTAGTCTTTTTTGCTCATCTTTATCAAGGGTGCCAATAACTTTGGAGATATACCGTATATAAAGATGTTTGGGATAAAAGCATCTGCTAAATGGCATTAATTAATCTATTATATCTATTCTATTATATAAACTGAATGCTGATTGGCTGACAGGTATATCAGACCGTATACCACGGGTATGACGAAAAAAATACTGTTTACTGTTCTAATTACGTTGGTAGGCAGTTTATAATAGCAATACGACACCTCGGGAGCTTGTGATATATGGCCAATATACAGTACCATGATTAAGGGCTGTATCCAGGTACTCTGCATTGTGTCGTGCCGAAGAACAGCTCTTAACCATGATTTATTGGCCATATACAACACCTCCTCAGGCCTTATTGCTTAAATATACCTCATAGTCTATGGAGATCCCATTGGGCCATGCTATTCCAGAGTTGACCAGAATTACTTGGTCTGATCCGTCCAGCCGGGCCCGACAGATGCAGGGGCTCTGGCCCCATTCTGTCCAGAACAGAAACCTGGCCAAGAGGACAACAGAAGGGTAAGAAGAGTCCACAGCCACCAGCACCCCCAAACAATGCTCATACTTTACAGTCACCTCATACTTTGACAGGAAATGCTTTGGGTTGATCTAATGAGTATTGTTCATAATCGGTAGACCATTTTTTTGGGGGGGGTCTAGTTGCGATAAAGATCTATTTTTCAAGATAGAACTGGACCAAGTCAGCAGCATCAACGCAGCAGTATTAGACAAACAGGCACATGACGAAAATGACATCAATACAATAAGCAGCACGTCAGTAACAAACATGTACACGGCCACAAGCCAGAAAAACAGACGGCAATACGTTAAGCGTCAGAGCTTGCAAAAAAATCGCAGGGCCATAACAGTATCAATGGATAACTCAAGGATGCTCAACTCCTTGGATGGACAGGGGAGTAGAAATGTTCAACTCCCTTTCAGAATACTAATATTGAAGCAAGCAGTTGATCGACGTTCCAACGGTTATGGCTCACTAACTGTGAACGCACCAATTATAAATAATAAAAAAATAACATGACAGTATGCTCTGGTTCCAAATCCCCTCACACAAAATCGAATATCCATAGGGGGCCAGTTGTTGACATATTTCTATATTGCCTTTAATTTAAGCAATCAGCATGATTGCCACATAAAGATCTCTCTCACTTCATGAGACCTCAGGGTAATGCATGCATACAATGTTATGAATAATAGGGGTTAGAGGGAGACAACATTAATTAGCCCGGCGCAGGTGAGGCACAAGCTGTGACAGTAGACACACACAGTGCCAGTAGACTCATCTCTATTCTCCTCAGCTGCTTATCCTGGTTCATTAGCATCTCTCATCAGGGGAGGAATCAATAGGAAAATGCCCTGCAGTCTAAGCTGATGTGGGGAAATGGACCCTTTCTTTCCCTGTTATTAATGATTGAGAAGCTGAACATGTGAGACAGTGTAGTCAGTTATTAATGCAGAGAGTGGAGAAATACTGTATTTATACTTCATGGTTTGCTTTGGATGAAGGGTGGAGAGTTTAGATTTTATTGGCTGGTAATTGCTTGATGTCGTCTGTACATTTTGTTGTGTTACAGCCTGAATTTAAAATGGATTACATTTATATTTTGTGTGACTGATCTACACAACAACAATACCCCATAATGTCAAAGTAGAATATTTTGTTGTTGAAGTGTTTTGAAATGATTGAAAAAAGCTAAAGCTGAAATATCTTGAGTCAAATAAGAATTCAACCCCTTTGTTATGGCAAGCCTGAATAAGTCCACGAGTAAAAAATGTGCTGAACAAATCAAATAATAAGTTGCATGCCGGAGAGGAAGGAAACTGCTCAGCGATTTCACCACAAGGCCAATGGTGATTTTCAAACAGTTACAGAGTTTGTGATATGAGACAACTGAGGATAGATCAACAACATTGTACAGTCGAAATGCTTGTAATTACACTTCAGTATTCCATAGTAACATTTGACAGAAATATCTAAAGACACTGAAGCAGCAAACTTTGTGGAAATTCAAATTTGTGTCATTCTCAAAAAGCTTTGGCCACGACTGTATATTAGTGTTTTATTATTCATGATTTTTATAAACGTTCAAATTCGTTTTTTCTTCCACTTTGACATTAGTATTTTGTGTAGATTGAATCAATTTAATTAAATCAATTTAATCCCACTTTGTAAGATATCAATAATGTAGTTTAAGAATTCCCTACCCTGCAAAAGAAAAACACTGAAACGCCATCTCTTAAAACCTGTGAATACTGGAGAAATCTCAAAATAAATCAATAATGGAGAATGGTCAGATAACAGCATAGTTGAATCTCTGCATGGGGATGTACATTTCAGAGAAACAGGGGAGGTGAAAACATAATCAATAGGTGAGAAAGACTGATGATGGGGAGAAAATAAGATCATCTCTAGTACAAGGATTTCTTAGGGGCCAGGCATCCACAGTGTTCATGTCATCTAAAAAGGTCTTAATATAATTTGAAGGTGCCCAGAGTGCCAAGATATTAGCACTGGTGATATTAATAGTAGGATCTAGAGTCAAGTGAAAATCTCCCCCAAGGATGGTCACTCAGTCTGGGAAGTCTAACAATTTAAGCTTTCAGGTCTTCAAAAAAGGATTTATCAAAAGCATTTGGTGCGTAAATGGCGGACAAACATAATGTAGTGCAATTAATAGTAACAGAGGAAAAACAATACTGTTCATCAATGTCTCCCCCACAGAGACCCCCACCTTCGTATTAAGATTCCTCTTAATTTCAATCATAGCACCTTCGGTTTTGTTTGGGGCACAAGAGGTAGGCTATTATCTTGTCAATAGACTTCAGAACATATTTTATATCAGTGGCTTTCAAATGTCTCTACTGTAGGTAGCCGGAATCAATATTGTTTACATTGTAAGTACTCTAAACATGTTAAGTCTATCCATGAGTCAGCTTGAGATGTAAATATATCCAAGAGCCTGAGATTTGAAAACACTTTGCACAGAGTTGAGATAGAAATACTGTTTAGACAGACACATAAAATAAAAACATGACATAAAAACCCCAAATTGATCGTACAGTCCACAATGGTGAATGCATACAATTCTATAGCATTTAAAAATGTACTTAAAATAACCAACAACGAAAAACTTAATTGAAAAGGCCAGTATGCCATTGGACATAACAGTTTACTCCCGAGAGAGCCACGGCCAGTAGCCCTGAGTTGGCAGTCCCTTGGATGCTGACACAATGTGGGAAGAAACCAAGGGGTGTAAATACTTTCTAAAGGCACTCTAATTATATAATCTACTATATAATCTCGCATCGATCGTTTTACGACGTTCATTATTACTGGCTCTCAAAATCAATTAGAACATTGGTTATTTGGTGGCCATTTCTTGGGAATACATTATGTAGCTAGGATGTGTTCATTACATACCAAACGGGTGGACTTTAAAGTGTTGACTGAAATGAAAGACTGTACACACCCTTTCACCGGGTGCACAGCAATGGCTTTGGGCTGGTCAAGTCCTTCAGCTATCACCACGGCTCGGTACAAGCCACTGAGTCGAGCAACCTCTATGATGTTGAAGCCATGGTCCGTCCAATAGATATTACCTAGTAAACAACACAAACATGACTTTGTACAGTGTTCAACCATTGCATTTACAAGTCAGTCAATTCATTACATTTGATGTATGTCTTACTTGAGAAGTATGTCCTATGGCTCTTGTCTCTATGTATGTCCTACAGTTGCAGTCGAATATATTGGCACCCTTGCACTTTACAATGGAGCAGAATGCTCTGTTGTCTTTTTTTGTGGTTGAACTGCTATTTTTTACTGTGTATCCTCCTGCAATTTACCACAGGTAAGATGTTAACACTGTAAACGAGAATCAGCTGCCTCCAAACAAATTCATTTTAATTCTGAAAAATTTTGTCCAGGCAAAGTGAAAAATATTATTTGGATATTTTTTTCTTAGTCCTGTGCGGTTGCAAATCAAACAAATACGTGTGAACAATGTAAACATTTTTAAAACTTATTTCAGAAGAAATATTGAATCGTGTAAGGGTGCCAATATACAGTGCCTTCGGAAAGTATTCAGATCCCTTGACTTTTTCCACATTTTGTTATGTGAGAGTAATCTACACACAATACCCTATAGTGACAAAGCGAAAACAGGTTTAGACATTTTTGCTAATTCAATTTTTTTATAACAATAACTTATTTACGTAAGTATTCAGACCCTTTGTTATGAGACTCAAAATTGAGCTCAGGTGCATCCTGTTCCCATTGTTCATCCTTGAGATGCTTCTACAACTTGATTGGAGTCCACCTGTGGTAAATTAAATTGATTGGACATGATTTGGAAAGGCACACACCTGTGTATATAAGGTGTGGGACCTTATATAGTTGACAGTGCATGTCGGAGCAAAAACTAAGCCATGAGGTAGAAGGAATTGTCCGTAGAACGCTGAGACAGGATTGTGTCGAGGCACAGATCTGTGGAAGGGTACCAACAAATTTCTGAAGCATTGAAGTTCCCCAAGAACACAGTGACCTCCATCATTCTTAAATGGAAGAAGTTTGGAACCCCCAAGACTCTTCCTAGAGCTGGCCACCCTACCAAAGCAATCGGGGGAGAAGGGCCTTGGTCAAGGAGGTGACCAAGAACCCGATGGTTACTCTGACAGAGCCCTAGAGTTCCTCTGTGGAGATGAGAGAACCTTCCAGGACAACCCTCTCTGTAGCACTACACCACTCAGGCCTTTATGGTAGAGTGACCAGATGGAAGCCACTCCTCAGTAAAAGGCACATGACAGCCCACTTGGAGTTTGCCAACAGGCACCTAAAAACTCTTAGACCATGAGAAACAAGATTATCTGGTCTGATGAAACCATGATTGAACTATTTTCCTTAATGCCAAGCGTCATGTCTGGAGGAAACCTGGCACCATCCCTACGGTGAAGCATGGTGGTGGCAGCATCATGTGAGGATGTTTTTCAGCGGCAGGGACTAGGAGACTCGTCAGGATCGAGGCAAAGATAAACAGAGCAAAGCACACAGCCAAGCACACAGCCAAGACAACGCAAAAATGGCTTCAGTACAAGTCTCTGAATGTCCTTGAGTGGCCCAGCCAGAGCCCGGTCTTGAACCTGATCGAACATCTCTGGAGAGACCTGAAAATAGTTGTGCTGCAATGCTCCCCGTCCAACCTGACAGAGCTTGAGAAGATATGCAGAGAATAATGGGAGAAACTCTACAAATACAGGTGTGCCAAGCATGTAGCGTCATACCGAAAACTCCAAGCTGTAATCACTGCCAAAGGTGGTTCAACAAAGTACTGAGTAAAGGATCTGAATATTGTGATGTGATATTTCAGTTGTTTATTTTTAATAAATTAGCAAAAATGTCTAAAACCTGTTTTGGCTTTGTCATTATAGGGTATTGTGTGTAGATTGATGTGGAAAAAGCTATAAATTAACAAAAATGTGGAAAAAGTCAAGGGGTCTGAATACTTTCCGAAGGCACTGTTTTTGACCACAACTACTTGTATGTCCTACTGTGCACTTGACATTGTATTCCCTTAAGTAAAGGTTAATTTTGAGAGCTCGGCTACTTACCTCCAATCCAGTCCACTGCAATCCCCTCCACACGACCGATACCACTAGTGACAATGTCCTCTCTCCACGTCTGATCTCGCTTGACTCTGGATATTCTGTTCAAGCCCATGTCTGTCCAATATAACGTGTCATTTCCTATTAGGGAAGTAATTAATTGAAAAGGATTAATGTTCTTCCCTTCATTTGTTTTTTTTTAAACTATAATTAAAAAGAAAACATTTTAAAAAATGAGAATGATTAATTTGCAAACCGAAGCAGGAAGAATAGTCCAAATAATCACAAAAAAACAATGCCAATACACTCACCAGCATCGAAGTCAATCCCCACAGCCATCATTGAGCCGGTCACCGGCATCAAGGTTTCACTGTTATCACTCGGGTCCAGGGATATCCCCCTGATGCCCTCATGAAATGAGTACATCAGGAAAGACCCTATGCCTTCAAGTTCAAACACAAAGCCAAAACCAATCAACTATATGGCATCTACTGTGCATGTAAAATGTAATTCTAACCTTCATATCACATCAGGAAAGACCCTAGTCATTCAAACACAAAAAAGCAACACTCATAGACAACGCCATATTTCAATGTCACTATGGGATCTGCAGTACATGTCAAATCAGATTCACATCATGGTTTTCATATGTTCTGTTCCCTGTTCAATGTACTCCCATGAGAAGCCAGTACAGTACCTTCACATGACATGCGATCAGAGTGGAGGTTGTAGCCCATGGCACAGGAACAGCTCCTTGTGCTCTCTGATGTTGGGAAGCAGAGCTGAGAGCAGCCACCATTGTTGTCCTGACAGAGATTCCTCCCTGCACAGCAGTGGAACATGGTTAGGTTACATTGTACGTTACACTGTAAACAAACAGTGTACATTAGACATCACACTGTAAATTTAACACGTAAGCATGGCCATTGCCTGTGTATTCATTCAGGAAGCAACGCAGTAATGACACAGAAGGACAACATGAATTATTATTTA